>NC_059439.1:23982070-24077398 GCF_021028975.2 Sphaerodactylus townsendi
TGCACTCTCCAGTTTTCATTCAGCAAGCCATAGTTTCTTTTGAGGCAGAGAATCACAATCTCTGCTTGTTATAAAGTTGATCTACATGCAATGGTTCAAAAATCTGGTGTGATTATTCTATGTTCTTGTTTGGCTCTGTCTCATTGGAGCTTGGTAGAGAGGGGTTAAGTGAGTAGGAGCACGGAAACCCAAAAAGAGAGCCACATGTGGCCATCTCATTCACTTTTCCTATGAAGGCAGGAGGAAAGTCACACTTTACCCACTTTTGGAAAACTCAGAGATTCTCTTATCTGTGGCGTGATAAGTTCAGGACCTGGCAAAACATGTCCGCAACCAAGAATCTAATCTAAATGGTGTATTTACTCACTGCAGATCAGACCACAAGTGCTTAAATAGCTTGTATATCACAGAATGCTTTTATGGAGGAGAGGGATTCCACTGGATTCCTTTTGATGACATAGGTACACAAGCTGCTGATTAAATGTAGAAGTTCAATTGTTTTTAAGGCACAATTGCCCAACACTCTAGAAAATATAAATACGTTACAGAATCACATGCACAGAGTTAGTTATTGGCTGTTCATAATTGGCAGGGAATGTAGTTAAGATGGGACTTCTCAAGGATGTCAGGAAGAAGCGCTCAACCAAGGTGGTACCTCCTATAACACCAGCATTGTGGCATAACTGGTTTAAACAGGTGGGAAGGATTTTTACACTGAAATTCTAACAAGGGTGATATCTTTGAACATGAGGGTTTGAACAGTACAGTAAACCTTTATTAGGCATAAATAATTCTGCATACAGTATGTTTGTATGATAAACCTTGGGTTTGAACTCAGATGGTGGTGACTGCTTTCTGCTACTTGGTACCATCATGTTCTACCATAGGTTAGACTATGTGGGCTTCCCTTCTTGCTACCTTTATGATGGCTTTCCTTAACAGAAAGATACCCGAATGTTTCAATTAAAGCCAAGTTTATCATTTTCAGCATTCTGGTATTCTAAAGTGTTTCAATATCCTTTTCCCAGCCAATGAGTACAAAAAGGAAATAAATGGTAGTTCTGAAGATCTTTTATATCAGCATGCAGTGCTAGGGTCCTGGGATACATCTTTCCCTTCAAATGCTACATTATTGTGTTGAGGCTAGGGCTGAATAGCCAGAAGATACTGAAATAAATAAAATATTTTTGTATACTTACATTGTAAATTCTTTTAAATATTTCAAATGTCTCAGTGTTTTCTGCTCTAGGGACTAGAACTGGAAAGAGAGGCAGCATAGATGGGCGTAGCTGGGTTCCAAACAAATACATCTACTACAAATTACACACAACAAAAGTCAGAAGTGTATATCCTGAATTCCAGATAGAATTTTGTAAAACTGCCAATGCATGAGACTGGGATATGGTGCGATATCAGTTATTGTGTTGCCTGAAATGCTGGGGGTCTCTCCCTTTAAAAGTGAAGGAATTAGGGAGAGTGGACTCTTTGACTTAGCAAAAAGTAAGGCAAGCTTGAGATCTTTGTTGCCTATTTATAACAAGAGATATTGCAAATAAAGTTGAACAAATTTTATTAAGAGATAATAGGGCTCCAAAAGCACACAATAATCACAACAGCAGATCACACACACACACAGTGAGCAGATCACACAGGTTGAGTGGATAGGTATGAAATAAATGAAGGAAATTGGGGCGTAAGCGTTATAGTCACCACACTTGGAGCAGAATGGTCCAATGAACAGAGCTGAGTGACCCACAGTTAGCTCTGGTGGAAGAAAGAACAACACATTGATACAGTTTATCTGTCTGTGTTTTGAATGTACTTTTGATTTGTACTTCAGAAATGTCTGTAATGCTCTGGAGCCTATTTTAATATGCCTAATAAAAGTTGTTGTATTGTATTGAACAACACATTGTGGGGCAATATCAACAGACAGAGACTTGTCCGGAGATATCGAACACTGACTATTGGGAGAGGGGGGGAAAAGGGAACCTCAGGGCTATGCAGTGTGACCTTTAATCTCCCTGGGCAAAGAGGAGTCCTGCCTTTCCAGGATAAGCCAAAAGACAGACATCAACCTGAATGGTTTGAGTCATTAATCTTATAGCTGAGGTATTAGCTTGATGGACCAAGCTTGGGAATTCCTGAAGGTGGGAGGAAACTGATGAAATTACAATTTCTATAACCATGACAATGTAAATGGAGTGAAAGCTGAAGAGAGATGAGTCAGAGGAAGAGGTTTTTTGTGTTAATACAACACTGTCAAGAGCAATTGAGGCAAATACATTAACTAGTCCTTTGTCTTCATAGGATGGATAGTCCATGGATGGAGATGGGGAGCAACATATTCCAAGGCGGAGGAATTGTGTTTTCTTAATCTCTTAAAGGAAGGGTGTGTGACAGGTATTTTGTGTGGGAAATACAGGTGAGGGCAAGTTCAGACAAGATTTTATTGTGTTTTTGTGGATACACTAACCAGTGCAGATAATGGGCTCCCATTTTAGAAAGGATCTGCTAGGCACCCCAAGGGTTGGCAGGATGGTAGAGACACTGTTCTCTCAAAAACAGGGTTCCCCTAACCCACCATGACTCAGTCTGGTAAGAATTCCTTCTAATAAACTTGAAGGATTTCAACAATTACTTATGAAATTAAATTCTTAATTTTCAAAGAACAATACTCTCAACTGATGGTCCCCCACCTGAGAAATACCCAGCTATGTTCAACCAGAGCCAAAGGGTTGATTAGAACTGGGAAACAGAGGGGAACTGAGAAGCAAAGGGAGATAGAAGTAATCTACTATGCCTGTTCTTGGTTCATGCAGAATGAGTTTCAGTCCACATTTGAAGCTTGGTAGTGCTCCAGGAAGCTTCTGTTAAGAGAAAATAAATGAACCTAATTTGAAAATCTAGGACTTGAATTTTTAGCCACTCTGACAGGCATTCCTTAAGATATATTCCATTCTTCTTGATGCCATTTGTCATATGCCTTTCCCATGCCTCAGCCTCTATTTAGGTAATACTACCTCAGTTCTACTTCCTCCTGTCAGTCAACATCTTAGATGAACTAGAACTAGAACTTAGATGAACTAGAACATCTTAGAACTAGCTGATCTGAATCCAAGAGCAGTTGCTGTTTCCCAGGCCTTGGCCATTGTTCTCCAGATATGAAAGATGTAGCTGGCATTCCAGTGACTGGCAGTCCAGCATTCCAGTGAGGGACCAAATGGTTTGTCCAGGCAGATCCTTTTCCTGTAGGCAACACAGTACAGGGCTGGAGATGGCATCCATTTTAACCTGCATTGCCAGAGTACCTTTATGGAGGACTGGCGGAGCACTGCTTCCCTATCATATCACCGGTCGGTATGGTAACAGTATGACCATATTCAATTCAATTTCAATTTATTACAGTCAAAGACCAGCAAATTACAGCCAGGGACCGACAAATTCTATACAGCAAATTACAGTCAAGGATCAACAAATTCTATGCACACTCTCAACCTTGTAATTCCCAGTGTAATTGCAATATCTAAACTACCCTAAAATCAACACTGAGGCCTAATTTGTTTCACTTGTCCCAAACATACGGTAACTTAGCGTTAAAATACATCCAGTTCATAACTTAGCGTTAAAATACATCCAATCCATAACTTAGCATTAAAATTAATCCATTCCATAACTTAGCATTCAAATGAGTCACTCTAGTTAAAATTGTTCATATATGCGTGGGCTTGCCTACTTATTGTCTTTCGGCCTATCTGCACTCCCATTTGTTCAATCCTAGATGTATGACCATATTTGAATATCATGCTTTTTACACATTTCAAAACAAAGCTTTTTTCCTATAGACAACCCAACACAGGGCTGGAGATGGCATCCATTTTAATTGATTTAATCATACTTTTACACAGTTCAAAACAACACTTCTTTATCAAAATTCAACCGACAGTTGTGAAGTTGGGTCCTCTGTAATTACCAAAAGGACCATAATTAATTCTCTTGCTTCCCAAATTCTCTGTGGAGAACAAGCAGCCAGGAGCAGAACTGGTTAGGACAACAGTGGCAGGTGACAAATATTCCTGTTTGTTTCAGAACTAGCAACAGGCAGAGGCCCACTAGGATGATCGATGCTACTTTATATTAAACTCCTGACTTCAATCGTATCAGTGCTAGACTGATCCCTGGTCAGGGCAATGGAATCATGGAAACTAATGATTATCTTCTTGTAAAAATAGATGGCACAAACTGAACAATAAAAAGTGCTAGCATTACAGCACCACCATAGTAGCAGTTCTCCTATAAATGCAACTCTGGGAGCCCATTATCAGCAACAAAGTTTGCAACTAGGATGCTGATCTTAGTGATGCTGGTGTTACTGTTTTTCAGTCGTGTTGTGGGAAAGGTTCATGTTTCTCAATGCGCTGCTGTGGATAGCTCCCCCATTCGTCGCATGTATCTTCAGCCAGGAGATCTTATCATTGGTGCCATTATATCTCAGACACTTTTTGTCACCAGTCCGAAAGACTTCACGTGCCAATCACATGGGATGCCTTCTGAATCGTTTGTGTATGTAACTTAAGACTTTTTTGTTATACCTTGTGCACACTTTATACTTTCTACCTGAATAATCATATAGGTTATCGTCGCATGTTTTCGTTTCCATTCCTAGAGATTGTGTCAGACCCAGATCTGCATCACCATTACATACAGAGACATCTCAAAAGGGAAAGGATGTCAGAGGCAACCACAAGACTTTCTCTGATAGAAGAAGTTGCTCATGACCATAGGCAACTGAGGAGTTCCTTGCTGTCATAGTTTGGTACCCAAGTATATGGGGCTTAGAACATGAATGCTTAATGCTACCTTGAATAAATCAGACTCATCTGTCATGATCTGCCCATTAGATTATCTATGAAGATTATCTGCTTCATCCAATTTATTACATTAATATTAATGCTCTATTAATCAATATTGACAGAGTTCATGATGGATATGTTTAATTAATTCAATTGTCATTTGAATATACATAGATCGTTATCTTTGTATTTTTTAATATTGTCTTGTCTGGAAAAAACAATAAACTGTACAAAAACTGGTTTTAAATATTCCTTATCCTCTCCTTAACTTTTACTTAAATCATAAACTAAATGTTGCACTAAAAAAGTAGACTCATAGCCCTAAAAGATGGTAAAATGCAGAGCAGCTATTGAATCAGTTTTACAGATAAAGTGACCAGCTAGTACTGTCTTGACACAGCATAGCACCAATGCCGGTCTTGAATCTAAAACAGTTGAATTGGGTAGAACTGTTTGTTGGATAAGAGTGGCTTAGTTTGCAGAAGTGTAAGATGAATAATATTTACTTAATATCAGAGAGCTGTATTGGAGAATGTTGTTCCTGGCTTTTGTTCTTTTTGATGAATATCCTAGTCCTTTCTTTGACATTTGTGAATCAGCCTGTTTTCTGAATTTGGGGATTCTGGCTTCATAACAACGGCATTTGTCCATGGTACACAGAACTGCATGTGTGGTGGCAACCCGTCCTCAGTCTCTTTGGAGAGGGTTGGATAGGTGGTTTGGGATATGTGTATGTTCAGGTTTGAATCTCAGAGTTTTCCTCTACCACTGGTTATTGGGCAAGCCATCTCCTCTCCCACTCTGCCCTATCGTTATTATAAGTGATTTGAGGTTCTGTTAGATGCCCCTTCTGTCTATGCGTATTTCACTTTTACACATAGTCTTTTCCCCACATCCTAGCCTTCTTACTGTGTCAGGAATTTTGTCTGTGCATGGTTAAATGACAACCAGTTTGGCTAAGGTCTATGAAATACTGGGTTTACCTTGGCAATTTTTTCCCAAGGAGCAGACATAAGCCAAGCTCGAGCTTTGCATTATAGTCTGGTTGAAGCAGGCTTCCCATCTCCTCATTCACTTGCCTTGGTCTGTCACATCCTACCTGAGAGGGTTTGAAAACTTTTAATTCTTTCCCTCCAAGTAAGTAGGGTTTCTTTTTACCTACTCTGAATTAGGCTTGAGTTACCATATATGCGGCTCTGTACCTTTCCTCATTCATAACATTCAGCCATCATCCATGTTTTTTGCCCTAGTCAAAAACTGGTCTATGTTTAGCAGTATACATTACTTAAAAAGTTCTGTCACTTGTAAAAGAAATGTTGCTACTTTTTCCAAGAGCATGACATCTCTTGTTGTTTAACAGAAGCTCTTGTTGTGTTGTTTAACAGAAGCTCCACAACAGAACAGTCAGAGTCACTTTCAGATTTGTCTAGGGCCAGCCTGGGAGAGAAATTCCTAATGCCCACATATCTTGGACACTCAAGAATAATGTGAGCAAGAGTCTCCACTTGATGTTTACAGTGTGGACAAACCTGATCCTGGAGAGGTATGGATAAGTAGCGACCCTTTGTAATGGCTGATGGGAAGGTATTGGATCTGGCCCTTGTGATAATCCATCTCTGTTGGGGTTCAGTTAATAATTCAGGATATTTGGCTATGTGCCCCTGTTCCAGTATTATTCCAACAGAGAGGGGTGAGCATGATTTATTTGCTTGCCCCAACAAGATATGATATTTCTGTTCTAGAAGTTTACTTTTCAAGGTTTGGAAAATCTCTCTGGTCTATGTTTCCGTTACCTGGCAGATGGAAAAATGATCCTCCTTATCCTGCATTTTTGTCTCCACAAATGAAAACAATTTATCTCATTCAAGGGTTTTATCTGTAGAATCCCAGTGTAGAGTGTTTTCATTAAGACTTGATGCTTTCTATCATCCCATTCTTTTATCCATATTTAACCCATATTTAATCAACCCATTCTTTATTTCCAAGTCACAACATGAGGAAGCTAGCGGAGGCACATCAATTCAAATACTGTTTGGAGGTCACAGCAAATTATGTGATGGGTTAGTTGGCCCAGGCCCCCATTTATTTTAGATGTTCCATGGGGCACAATTGGTGAGGCAGTCAGGAGAGCCAGCCAATCAGGACAAGTCTTGAATGATAATTCTCACACAAGTCTCGTATCCAGATTTCACAATGCAATATCAATAAAAGCAGTTATATGGCTAACTGGATTTAATTTTTCAAAGGAAGGAATATCTTTGTGGTGAAGCCTATACATATTTATTTCAGGTTCATGCCTCAGAACTACCAGCACATCCTGACTCTGGCATTTGCTGTCCAGGAGATCAATGAAAATCCACACATCTTGCCAAATCTCACCCTGGGGTTCCATATCTACGACAGCCATCTGAATCCAAAATTGACATATCGTGCAGCTCTGCAACATATTTCCCCAAGGAACAGATTTGTCCCCAACTACAGGTGTCATATCCAGGACAATGTACAAGCAGTTCTTGAGGACATTAATTCAGATGATTCACAAATTGTCCAAGATCTTTTCAGCATCTACAAGATCCCACAGGTAGGCAATCAGGGTGGGATGTACAATTTTTCCAGTTGTTTACTTGCACCATAACAATCTTTTTACCTTATCATGGTCTGATTCGACCTGTTTTGTTGATAAGAGAAATGGCGTAAGCATTCCTTTAAAGATTATTTCCTGCCTTTATACTTCACTGTTAGTATTCATCTCTGGAGTAGTTCAGAGTGTATGTTGTGAAGAGAATTGTGAAGGTTTTTTTTAAAAGCATTCCTTAAATCTATTACCAAAATTAATTTAAATGCTGTATGTAGTTCAAACAACAATAGATACATGCCAAAAATTCATTCATTCATTCATTCATTCATTCATTCATTCATTCATTCATTCATTCATTCATTCATTCATTCATTCATTCATTCATTCATTCATTCATTCATTCATTCATTCATTCATTCTTTCATCATATTAGATTATGTTCTTATATATTTCATTATGCTCTAGATAAGAAATAGTGAAATATGCCATCACAAAAAGTGTGCCTGTTCCATTTTGAAAATCTGTCTTTAGCTGTTGTATGGTCCTGCCCCAGTGATGATGGATAACACTCAACCCCCAGCCTTCTACAGTATGGTCCCAAATGAAACCCAACAGTATCTTGGAATTCTTCAAATACTTCTGCATTTCAACTGGAAGTGGATTGGATTCTTCACTATGGTTGGTGTGAACTTAGAGTGGTTCGTTCAGAGGATGTTTCCAGCCTTTTCTCAGCATGGCATCTGTTTTGCCTTCATGTATTCACAGTCCGATATGGTAGGCAATGATTATATGAAAGGCTATCTGAAAAGCTTTTCGGAACTGTATGAAAAAATGATGAGGAGCACTGCCAACGTAATTATCTTCAAAGGACAAGCTCGTAGCTTTATGAAAGTCAGAGGTTTAATTCTAAAAGCACAAATTGAATACATGATGCCAAAAGGCAAAGTATGGATTGTAACAGTTCACATGGACTTAAAAACATATCATGAGAGAATAAGCGGGGATATTCAAATCTTTCATGGCATGATATCAGTGTCCCTTCACTCTAATGAACCTCGGGGATTCCAAGAATTTTTTAAGAGCAGAAAGCCATCCAGTGCGGAGGGAGATGCGTTTCTCAAGGATTTCTGGTCATACACGTTTCATTGTGCATTACCAAATTCGGTTCTGGGCAATGTGCATCAGGCTAATTGCACAGGAGATGAGGCACTGAAGGACCTTCCTGCCATTGAAATGAGCATTACCGGCCACAGCTACAGCATCTACAATGCGGTCTATGCTGTCGCTTATGCTTTGCAGGCTATGCATTCTTCAAAAGTTCAAACAGATAAGCAAGGAGAGAGACAGAAGCTGCTTAATCACCAACCCTGGCAGGTAGCGCATCCTCTTTGTAATCTGGAGAGCAGCATTCTCACAGGCTGAGAGTATTTGCAGTACAACTGTTCTTTCACCTACACTTGAAGCAACTGTTTTATATGCATAATGGTAGAGATGGGGTTGATATCACAATAGTATTTCAGCCCTGTGACATTAGCACTGACGTAGGCACCGCCTGTGTCAGATTTACAACTCTGTGGATACAACAGCCAAAATACATGTTACTCTAGACACCATTTATAAATTGCCATAAGGGTTCAATACTCATGGGTTTGTTTGTTTGTTTGTTTGCACTTGAAAACATGATTGGAAGCATGGAAGTATGTTGCCTGGTGCTGTATGAGCGCATACCTTATTTGGCCCTCATGCCGATTGTTGAAAATCTAATTTTTTCTCTAAACTGTAATTGGCAGGTGTTGGTTAGACCCATGGCTACTATAACATGTGGTAGAGACAACAATTTCTTGGTCATCAGTGACACATACTTTAAATTTTCCAGTTCCTTCATGGCTGCTCGCCTCAGTCTCAATCTCTGGTTTCTTGGCTGCAGTCTATCTTTTGGTTGATGATTAAGCCAAGGAACAGAAAATCGAGAACAATTTCAATTTTTTCATCATCAGCCTTAAGCTGAAGATGAGTGGTTGGTGCCCATGTGGAACCCATCTAACTGCCATCCCAGATTACCTCCATCCTGGCCCAGCCAGCTGGCTGATGCAAGGCAGAGGAGAGATATCAGCTGACAAGTGGGGTTTCCTGATATTTTTCTGCCAACAGGGAAGTTGCCCAATAGCTGTATCAATGCCCTTTGCTATATTAATGCTCTGAAAGCTGCTGTTTCGATAAAGCTGTGGCTATTTCTCTCCAACTGATGTGTTTGGTTTTTCTGTGTTACTGGGTCACCCTCTCCCCATTCTTTCCTCCCTCCCTATAATCACTGGGTCTGCAATCTTGTTAAGATTTTGATGGACTGCATTTCTGTGTCTTGGAATAGCTCTGCTGGTATACGATCTGCTCCTGGCGAAATGTTTTTTCCCATTTGCTCTCAGTGCACCTTTTGTTTGACTTACAAAAACTGTACGTTCTTCAAAAGCTTCTTATTGGAACTGGCTACTATAATTATTTGTGCTTCTGAGTTGCCGGAATGCTGCATTTAGGCTTTTGATTCTGATTCTTTCACCTTTTGCTTCTTGTTTGTCGTCAATATTTTTAATAGCTTCATCAGCCATCCATCAAGGTTTTTCATTTCTTTTGGCTTCAGAAATAATCTTTGCACATTCATTCTTGATAATATCTCTGATCTCAACTGATATTTCCTCTTATTCAGGTCACTTGAACTTAGTAATGCAAGTTCTTCTGAAATGTTGCTTGGATTTTGTTTTGACCATATGAATCAATATGAAATCTTTTTTCCATTTTAATTTGGGGGAGGCAGGGGAATCGTTGTTCTGTAAAATCCAGCAATCGGGGATAAGACAAATAGACAAAGCTTTAAACAATCACAAATGGTTTCAGCTTCTTTGGCTTCCCACCATGTCGGAAGCCAAAGCAAACTTCAGTGGCAACAGGGAAGCCAGAAGAACTGTGTGGAGAGGTTGGCTCACCCAACCTCTGCACACAGTACTGTCCTGCTGCCTTTAAATTCAAGCACGACACATTTTGGACCAAATGCTAGCAGTACAGAGCACTGAGTATCATACAATAATGTAACACAATGTGTAGCAAACAAATACTTCACTTAAATATACATTTCTATGTGTAGATTCTCAAATCTTAATCATACAGATTGTTGTGTCTGGGGAATTCAGATTAGCCTGGGCACTCCCACACACACCAGCTGGGTGACCTTGGGCAAGTCACAGCTTCTCGGAGCTCTGTCAGCCCCACCTACCTCACAGGGTGTTTGTTGTGAGGGGGGAAGGGCAAGGAGATTGTAAGCCCCTTTGAGTCTCCTACAGGAGAGAAAGGAAGGATATAAATCCAAACTCCTCCTCCTCCTCCTCCTCCTCCTCCTCTTCTTCTCCTCCTCCTCCTCCTCCTCCTCTTCTCCTCCTCCTCCTCCTCCTCCTCCTCCTCCTCCTCCTCTTCTTCTTCTTCTTCTTCCTCTCCTCCTCCTCCTCCTCCTCCTTCTTATCACATTTGCATATGCTGTGACAAAACATCCAAAACAAAATAGCAGAAATGATATTATAAACAATGTGTCAGTTTTAACTTGTGCAAAGGTATAGCTAGTAGAGCCAGATAACGTCTTTAGCCATGCTGAAAAACAGCAGTCACATATGTCTTTGGAAGAATTGCTGGCAATCAAGACCTCTTTGCAGAGCAAGTTGTGAAAGATGGGTCCTGCAACACAGTTGAGGATGGAACAGCCGTCTAGAAGAAATTGACAAATATTACAGATCTCCTGAGACCCCACTTTTTCCATCAAAGCTTTGGCCCAATGCTTACTCTTCGACCCCTACTGAAATTATGCTGCTATCTAAAAAATGAAGCAAAATTATGCATGGGGTAGAAAATGTTGACAGAGAGAAATTTTTTCTCTCTTTCTCACGATACTAGAACCAGGGGGCATACATTGAAAATGCTGGGGGGAAGAATTAGGACTAATCAAAGGAAACACTTCTTCACGCAACGTGTGATTGGTGTTTGCAATATGCTGCCACAGGAGGTGGTGATGGCCACTAACCTGGACAGCTTTAAAAGGGGCTTGGACAGATTTATGGAGGAGAAGTCGATTTATGGCTACCAATCTTGATCCTCTTTGATCTGAGATTGCAAATGCCTTAACAGTCCAGGTGCTCGGGAGCAACAGCCGCAGAAGGCCATTGCTTTCACATCCTGCATGTGAGCTCCCAAAGGCACCTGGTGGGCCACTGCGAGTAGCAGAGAGCTGGACCAGATGGAGTCTGGTTTGATCCAGCTGGCTTGTTCTTATGTTCTTATCTAAGTGAAGCACACACCTATCCTCTCACATACCAACTACTCGCTCTCTCACCTCTTCTTGTTTTTTTCATTCTCACTTATTTTTCATTGCAAGGTTCTCAGGGTGGGTGCACCATCATTGCAGTCATTAACTTCCATGTAGAACAATTCTGTAAAATATTCTTCATCTATTGGGTGACATCAATAAAAACACTGGCCATCCAGAATGAGATGAGACATAATGACTTCTTAATTTCCTTCCATGCCATCTGACAAAAGGTTCCTACCCTATTTCAATACAAGCCTGTTCACTGCACAGATTAAAGCCTGCATGCACAGAGTGAAGAATATGGATATACACAGTCCTTTGAAAAGTCCATTGAACTAATCATATTCACTGGTGAATTTAAACATAGGAAGTAATGGATGTTGCTATTTGTTTTTTGGTAAAGAGGCAGACTTATTTTTTCATTTTCCAAAGTAGCTCCATCACTTTCTGAGATGCGTCTCATTTAACAACAGCGCTGGAGATCAGATTTCCTTTGACCACAATGGAGAATTGATAGCAGGACTCGATATTATCAACTGGGTAACATTTCCAAACCAATCTTTTGTTAGAGTGAAAGTGGGAAAGATCCATGCCCAGGCTCCTTCACAGCAAGCACTTCAGCTAGATGAAGAATCCATGGAATGGCACCCCCGATTTAACCAGGTAGGATTGCAAAGCAGCAGTGGCGTAGGAGGTGAAGAGCTTGTGTATCTAATCTGGAGGAACTGGGTTTGATTCTCCGCTCTGCCACCTGAGCTGTGGAGGCTTCTCTGGGGAATTCAGATTAGCTTGTACACTCCCACACACGCCAGCTGGGTGACCTTGGGCTAGTCACAGCTTCTTGGAGCTCTCCCAGCCCCACCTACATCACAGGGCATTTGTTGTGAGGGGGGAAGGGCAAGGAGATTGTAAGCCCCTTTGAGTCTCCTACAGGAGAGAAAGGGGGGATATAAATCCAAACTCTTCTTCTTCTTCTTCTTCTTCTTCTCTTTACGATATAGGCTTCTGTGGAATAGAAGGGTGTGTGGGTTCAGGGAGAATCTCTCATCATTGTATGAAAACAACCAACAACTCATGGCATGCTGTGAGCTCTCTTTATACTTAAGAATTTCAAGTGATTGTTCCAAGACTAAGGCTTGGTTCTTTTGGTTTAGGTACGACCTGTGTCATTATGCAGTGAGAACTGCAATCCTGGATATAGAATGACAAAGAGGGAAGGGGAGCCCTTCTGCTGTTATAACTGCAGCCAATGTCCAGAAGGGACAATCTCTGATCATCAAGGTAAGAGATGTACACTACAGAGTCCTCAGATGGGTTGGCGGTACCCTTAGAGGAATGTGCCTGTAAGAGAAAGCAAGATGTAAAACATAGAAAAGCCTCAGGATTAGATAACAAGTTACAAAGAAACTGCGGCCTGGTAAGCATGATTTGGGGGGAGCCTTCACACAGGCGCTGCTGCCAAATTGATGCAACATTGCTCTCTCCCCCCTGAAATGGTATTTTTGAACCATGCCCCCCAATCAAGGTTTTGGGAGAATGCCGGCTTCTGTCCAGTGTCTAGAGCAGGGGTCTTCAAACTATGGCCCTCCAGATGTTCATAGACTACAATTCCCATGAGCCCTACCACTTGGCCATGCTGGCAGGGGTTGATGGGAATTGTAGTCCATGAACATCTGGAGGGCCATAGTTTGAAGACCCCTGGTCTAGAGTATGGCACTGGGTGAAAACCAGCGTATTTTCCATGCTGCTCTTGGATGCCTCCTATCTCCTGCCGCCTTCCTTCACTTTGTGGAGGGAGGGGACACACCTCCTGGCCTCTGACCCCAGAAGTGTTGCTCTGGCCATGGGGGCGTGTCCCCTGGCCTTCACAAGGACACAAAAAGCGGCAGAAGGTAAGAGGTTTTGGGGAGAGTCGCGGCCAGTGCAAAGGATGTGCCGCCGCATGGAAGTCAGCGGGGCCATTCATGCAAATGGCCCAGCAAATGATCCTGGGGAATGCATCGGCATGAACTATACAAATGCACCCACACTCAGCTGGAGTGTGGAAACGGCCTGAGAGGTGGCAGCAAACATTGTAGGCTCACAGGATACACCACTCATTTTCACACTGGTTTCATATTCTAATACTGTATCAAGGCAGAATACACACTCGTGGGCAACGCATTGTTGCCTTCTAATGTAGATGGTAGGGGAAAGTACTGCATGCTGAGAACTGCAGAAAACCTGAATGAAAATGAGCTTTAAGAAAGTTTGCAATGCGATGGAGAACTCCTTAGAGTAACAAAGGCCGTTTCCGCACGGGCATTTAATGGTGGCCTGGAGACGGCAAAAACGCCGTCTCCAGGCCGCCATTCGCACAGGGGGTGCAGCTGCCCGACCGCCGCGAAGCCGGCGTTTCCCCAGAGCGCTTGGAAGCGCTCTTATTCGGGAAACGCCGCCTCGAAGCCGCTACCGAGCGAACGGCAGAGGCTTCGAGACGCCTCCCCCCCTCCTTGCTCCCGGCACTTACCTTGTCCCCGGGCCTCCAGCACGTCGCCGAGGCCTGGGGACACGCCCCCTGCCCTGCGCCGCTGGAGCAGGCGCACAGGGCCAGGGGGGCATGTCCCCAGGCCTTGGCGACACGCCGGAGGCCCGGGGACACGCCGGGTCGGCCGGGCGCCGGTGCTCTGCGGCGCCGGTTGCCCGGCTGTTTCCAGGACCGTCCGTGCGAACGGTCCTAGCGTCGTCAGGTCGGCGTCAAGTACGCCGACCCGGCCGTTTCCGCATTCGTGCGGAAACGGCCAAAGAGTTTGCAGTCAACTGGGAATCTGGTTGATGTTCATGCAGTATTAGACCTTAGTTATACAAGAGGTGTTCTAGATGGTTTGTTTAATTTATGAGCAGAGTTCACTTCCTACTAAGTTTAGTTGACAAATAAATGAACAATATGGGCTGTTTGCTACACTTAAAAGCCTCTGCCTCTTTTGCAGATATGCCTGACTGTTTTCAATGCTCAGCTGGTCACTTTCCACACAAGGACCAGAACTATTGCATTCCCAAGATGATCAGCTTCTTATCTTATGAAGAACCTTTGGGAGCTGGTTTTCTCTGTGTTGCTCTGACTCTTTCTTTAATCACAGTCTTAGTACTTGGAATATTTATGAAGCACCACAGCACCCCCATAGTGAAAGCCAACAACAGTAAGCTGACATACACTCTTCTCAGTGCACTTCTGCTCTGCTTCCTCTGTGCCCTGCTATTCATTGGCAAACCTGGGAAGATAATGTGTCTCCTTCGCCAAACTGCCTTTGGCATCATTTTCTCCATTGCAGTTTCTTCCGTGTTAGCAAAAACGATCACAGTGATTGTGGCTTTCATGGCCACCAAACCTGGAAGCCGGATGAGGAAATGGGTGGGGAAAAGACTATCTGTTTCCATTGTTCTTTCCTGCTCTTTGATTCAAGTAGGCATTTGTATCATTTGGCTAGTAAAATCCCCCCCATTCCCAGATGTTGACATGCATTCAATGACAGAAGAAGTTGTATTAGAATGTAATGATGCCTCTCCTACCATGTTTTACTGTGTCCTGGGCTATATGGGCCTCCTGGCTAGTGTAAGCTTCCTGGTGGCTTTCATTGCTCGGAAGCTACCCGACAGTTTCAATGAAGCCAAGTTCATCACTTTCAGCATGCTGATCTTTTGCACCGTTTGGTTATCCTTTGTTCCAGCCTACCTGAGTATCAAAGGGAAATACATGGTGGCTGTTGAGATCTTCTCTATCTTAGCCTCCAGTGCTGGCTTACTGGGCTTCATCTTTTTCCCCAAATGCTACATTATTGTACTTAGACCTGAACTGAATCACAGAGAGCAGCTAATAAGGAAAAATCAATGAACCTGTTGGATTCATCGGAGCTATATTGTAATCTCATAGCCGTAGAATCATTCCGTAGAAGTGTAAACAATGGCACTTCCTATCACCAGTATTGTTGAATAACTTTTCACAGCCCAAGTTCTTTCATTTCCTTAAGACTAAGTGGACAGTTCAGAATGCGCTTATGCTTCTGGTGGTTTAAATGTATGAATATGAAAATTTATATATACAGTTCTTCCACGTTTCTTGAAATAACAGAGGTCAGCTAACAGGGATACTACTGAATAGCATTCTTTCCTTGTTAAGTTTATTTCCATAAGTGAGATAAATAAATATTTACTGTCTTCCTCATCTTTTTTTGAAGCTCATAAGCTGCTTTGCAATTTGTACAACTATATTCATATCCTAAAGACTTTGTTAGACATATTATATTAAATTCTAATTTTATTTAATGGTGCATTAATTATAAAGACTTTGATTTAAATGACTGTTTCTTGTTTTATAAGAATGGGTGCAACTAAAATTAAAACAAACCTCATTTTAAACTGTCTCTGTCATACACACACACACCCAGTTCATATGCAAGCACGGTCAAAAGAATATGAAAGGCACGGTTCAAACAGATTCAGGTCTGATGTTCAGTGAAATAGCAATGCTCAAGTCAATGCTCACCATTCTGATTCAAAATGATTGGGTAATTTTACTGCTAGGAAACAAAGTTTCACTGTTCATGTTCTAGATTCTAAGTCTATTACCAGCAATGAAGGCTCATTCCGCACATGCAGAATAATGCACTTTCAAACTGCTTTCAGTGCTCTTTGAAGCTGTGTGGAATGGCAAAATCCACTTGCAAACAGTTGTGAAAGTGATGCAGGCGTTTGACAGTTGTGATGCAGGCGAAACGTCAGGAAAGAATGCTGCTAGAACATGGCCATACAGCCTGGAAACCACACAGCACCCAAGTTGTGAAAGTGGTTTGAAAACACATTATTTTGCGTGTGCAGAAGGGGCCGAAGTGTATCAGCAGTAGTTCAGATTTCATTGCTGTGCTCCTGTTGAGTAGACCAGAGTCAAAAATTTTCAAATGCATTTAAAAAAGCGAAAAGAAACTGCTACTGTTATGGAGATTTAGCCTTTTTGGGGGGGAGGGGGGAAGAGTGTCAAAATCTACTATAACCAAATGTGAAAAATGCAAAAAAAAAAAATAGCGCACAGCTCATTGTGTTTGTATGTGCCATCAAATTACCGGGTTTCCAAGGCAAATCATATTCAGAGGTGGTTTGCCATTGCTTGCCTCTACATCACAACCCTGCTGTTCCTTGATGGTTTCTTGTCCAGTTACTAACCAGTTTTAAAATGTCTCAGCTATAGCAGCAGGACAAGGATTCCATAACTGGCCATAATATACTCTTCAAGAAATTCAGCTTTGACTTCCTCGTATTTGGAAGAATGTTCAGAGCAGGGCTAGCCATTTTTTCCACATGGACGGATTCCAGGATGTTGTACTAAAAAGCAAATTCCAATGTTCACAATAAGACAGCTATTTCAGTCATGTCATTCTTTTTAAAAAGTCATGTAGAAACACTGCAAAATTTTGCCTTGTCCCAGAGGTTTTGCTCATGTAGAAAAGCGGGGAAAATATTGTGGTAGTCAGTTGTACTAAGTCAGACCTGTTGTATCTCAACTTGTGTTTCTGTTGGCCAAAATCTTGAGCAACCAATTTCTAGATATCATAGTATAGGGGGAAAGAAAAGAGGTACCGTATATACCGGTGTATAAGACGACTGGGCGTATAAGACAACCCCCCCACTTTTCCAGTTAAAATATAGAGTTTGGGATATACTCGCCATATAAGAGTACCCGGCGTATAAGACGACCCCACACTTTACAGATGATTTCCCAGGGTTCAAAAGTAGTCTTATACGCCAGTATATACAGTAGGTGTAGCATGAGATGTTGCACGAGTGGAACTACATGAATTCTGTGTTTGTTTCCACTTATAAGCAAGCCTTTATTGGCATAGACAACTGTACAACAATGGTAAAAAAAACTGATTAAAAACATATACAGTACAGGAAATAAGTGTTAAGTGGAAGGAAATCTACTGGCATTTAGTAATTTCCAGAAGAAAGTCTGCCACTATAATACAGAGAGAAGGATCAGGATTGTCCAGCAAGTAGTGTAATCTAAATAAATCGGGGAGATCGGGTAAATGTAAAGGGGTAAGATTCATATACTTGGATCTAATTTCCTTGAATCTGAAACAGTGTAGTAATTGGTGGGCCAGAGATTCAACTGAGCCATCATTACATAGGGACAAGCTTTTAGCCTTTTCTTGCTTGTTAAATCTTGTTAAATCTGCCATGTAACAAGGCAGAAGTATGTTTCCACTTGTGCAGTGCTGGATCCACTCCATTATGTAGAGTCCAGTACCCAACTGTAACGTATAAATAATCTATTATGTCTTGATGTATTATGGTTGCCTGACAGTTTCAATGAAGCCAAGTTCATCACTTTCAGCATGTTAGTCTTTTGCAGTGTTTGGCTGTGCTTCGTTCCAACCTACTGGAGCACCAAAGGGAAATACATGGTGGCTGTCGAGATCTTCTCCATTTTAGCTTCCAGCGCTGGGCTCTTGGGCTGCATCTTTGTTCCAAAGTGCTATGTTATTATTCTGAAGCCTGAGTTGAACAACAAGGAACAACTTATAAGGAGGAAACATTAAAGATATTTTCTCATACAGAAATATGCCTACTTCCCATATTGCACTCTCCAGTTTTAACTCAGCAAGCCATAGTTTCTTTGGAGGCAGAGAATGACAATCTCTGCTTGTTATAAAGTTGATCTACATGCAATGGTTCAAAAACTGGTGTGATTATTCTGTGTTCCAGTTTCACTCTGTCTCACTGGAGCTTGATGGGTGTGGGGTTCCCTTGGATTCCTTTTGAGAATATAGGACAAGTTTTAAAAAACTTAAGGCACAATTGCCCAACTTCCTAGGAAATATAAAAACATTGCAGAATCACATCCACAGAGTTAGTTGTCGGCTTTTCAACTTTGGCAGGGAACACTTGCATAGTGGCATAGCTGGTTTAACCAAGTGGGAATGATTTTTACACTGAAATTCTAACCAGGGTGATGTCTTTGAACATCTGAGTTTGAACTCAAATGCTGGTAGCTGCTGTCTGCTACTTGGTACCAGAATCAGTTTCTCATAATGAACTATAGAAATACAATTTTATGCCTTTATAGCAGATTTAATGTAGTCAGAGACATTAGGATTAAATGCTGTGATGCAGAAGTGGAAACATCAATGGACAATGCAATTCCACTTGTGCAAGCTCTTGTGCAACATGCAACATTTCCCGCCCTAAATATTATAGAACCCAGAAACTGGTTGCATGATCCTCAGCGTAGCATTTTGTGCTTTTTCAGAGGGAACACAAATTACTTTTTCAGCCATAGAAGAGCAGCATAGGATCTTTCTGCAGTCAATAAAGTTTCCACTGGAGGAGGGCCTTTTTAGGTACCAAGCTGGGATGCTGGTTGAAAAAGCATGTTGGTGAATGTTTGGGCAATTCCATTGTAATTTCCTGCTCCGTTACTCAAGAGGCCATCTCCCTGGTGTGGCTGGAAAATAAAATAATAAACTTACACATGCTCAACTGGTAAAGAAGAAGAAACACACAGTAGTTTTAAGACACCCAGGATTTTGAAAGAGGTGGGAGGATAGGTTGGGAATAGGGCAGGTCATTGTGAAAAGGGTAATATTTCCCTCTCTTGAAGAAGCAAGTTCCAGAAACAGAGTCCAACACCTGCATTGGATTCCAAAGAGAACTGGGCACAATGACCAGTGGTCAGACCAGAAAGCACTGAGCCAAGACTGCAAAGACTGCCATCTGGCAATCTTAAAAATGCTCAGTCTTCCTAGACAAAGGAAGCAGTTGTCCTTCAGGAGAGAACAATAGGGTGGATGTTGACCTTGACTTTATGACTCAATGCTGGGAAACATCCAGTGGTTGATTAGATTTAGGGTGGAATTGATGAAACCACAATTCTAAGGTTTTTCCAATTCAAAGTGAGGTAGTGGTTCCCAGGAATAAGGCAGGAGAAGGACTGATATATTTAGAGAATAAAAATAATTATCTGAATGCTTTGATTGTATCAGTCTAGCTGGCACTTAACATATCTTTTGTGAACAAGAAAGCAGGTGATCTGAGTCCTAGAGCAGTGGCTGTTTCCCAGGCCTTGGTCATTGATCACCACATATCAAAGATGTAGCTGACTGTTATCCATTCATGTGGGGGACCAAGGTGTTTTTCCAGACAGATCCTCTTCCTGTAGGTTACACAGTACAGAGCTGGAGATGGCATCCATTTTAATGTGTGTTGCCAGAGTACCTTCATGGAGGACTGGTGGTGAACTACTTCCCTGTCTCACCACCAGTCGGTCTAATAGTAAGACCATGTTTGAAAATCATACCTTTTACACATTTCAAAACAAAACTTGTTCCTCAAAATTCAACCGAAGTTTCCAATAGACAACCCAATTCAGGGCTGGAGATGGCATCCATTTTAACCTGAAATGATTTAATCATACTTTTTTACATATTTAAAAACATAAGAACATAAGAACAAGCCAGCTGGATCAGACCAGAGTCCATCTAGTCCAGCTCTCTGCTACTCGCAGTGGCCCACCAGGTGCCATTGGGAGCTCACCTGCAGGATGTGAAAGCAATACAAACAACACTTGTACCTGAAAATTCAAGTGACAGTTGAAAAGTTGGGTCCCCTGTTATTACCAAAAGGACTTTAATTAATTCTATTTCTTCCTAAATTCCCTGTGGACAACAAGCAGCCGGGAGAAGAACTGCTTAGCACAACAGTGGCAGGTGACAAATGTCCCTGCTTGTTTCAGAACTAGCAACAGGTGGAGGTCTATTGGTGTGACTGATGCCACTTTATAATTAAACTTAGAATGCTGATCTTAGTGATGCTGGCGTTACTGGTCTTCAGTCGTGTTGTGGGCAAGGTTCATGTTTCTCAATGTGCTGCTGTGGATAGCTACCCCATTCTTCGTCTGTATCTCCAGCCAGGAGATGTTATCATTGGTGCCATTATATCTCAGACACTTTTTGCCACCAGTCCGAAAGACTTCAAGTGCCAATCACGTGAGATGGTATCTGAAGAGTTTGTGTATGTAATTTAAGACTTCTTTTTGTTATACCATGTGCATACTTTATGCTTTCTACCTGAATAATCATACAGGTAACCTTCACATGTTTTCATTTCCATTCCTAGAGATTGTGTCAGACCCAGATCAGCATCACCATTACATACAGAGACATCTCAAAAGGGTAAGGATGTCACAAGCAACCACAGGATTTTCTCTAATAGAAGAGGTTGCTCATGGTCATAGGCAAACTGAGGAGTTGGTTGCTGTGGTAGTTTGGTACCCAAATATGTGGTGCTTAGAACGTGAATGCTTAATGCTACATTGAATAAATCAGAATTAGCTGTCATTAACCACTGGCCATGGGGTTACCTATTTCTTGTCTGCTCCATCCAATTTATTACATTTATATTATCCTTGTTGGCCGAAGAAAGTGGATGTGGCACGCCGCAAAGTGTGTAAGGCGGCAGTGTGGGTGGCCTGGGAGCTCTGTGGTGGCGTTATCCTGCACCCTGACATAACCACCTGGGAGCGTGCTCTCTTTAGTTCGGACAGTGTGCACCTATCTGAACAGGGACTGGACATTTGGCTGAGTACCATGCAGCAAGTGCTTTTGGACTGGTTGGAAGGCTTGCGAAGCTGTGGTAGGAGCTGAATGCTCAGCTCGGTGGCAGTTTGGGCAGAGGAACGCATCTTTAGGGGAGGCCGAGCTGGTGCACTGGTCCTCCCCATGTTTGGGGGTCTCCTTAAGAGGCTTGGGGTGGGGCGGGCTCATGGCACATGCCGCGGAGGCCTCTGCCATTCGAGCCTGACAACCCAGCAGGAAGGGGGTCAAAGCGGGTGGGTGCCCAGGTGGCCCAGTATCTCCTGTCCTCCCCAATATGGATTGGGGTGAGGTGCTGGGGTCAGCCAGTGATGCTGACCGGCCACAAAACGGATGCGTTCCTCTTGCTTGCCCAGCTTCTGCCTCAATAAAAAGGGCTGCGGCCCAATTTAATTCCAAGACGTGTCCTGTAGTTATTCACCAGATGGAACATCTGCACATCTGGGTGCAACTATGTTTCCGTTACCTGGCAGATGACAAAAATGTCCTCCTTATCCTTCCTTTTTTGTCTTTGCAAAGGGTAACCAGTTGATCTCATTCACGGGTTTTATTTGTAGAATGCCAAAGTAGAGTGTTTTCATTAAGACTAGGTGCTTCCTGAAGTGTTAATCAACCCATTATTTCCAAGTTGCAACATGAGGAAGCTAGTGGAGGCACATCAATTCAATCTCTGTTTGAATAATGAAGCCTTGAATAATAATTCTCACACAAGTGTCGTATCCAGATTTCACAATGCAATATCAATAAAAGCAGTTATATGGCTCCGGTGTTAATTTTACAAAGAATAGAATATATTCATGACACAGCCTATAAATATTTATTGCAGGTTCATGCCTCAGAACTACCAGCACATCCTGGCTTTGGCATTTGCTGTCAAGGAGATCAATGAAAATCCACACATCTTGCCAAATCTCACCCTGGGGTTCCATATCTATGACAGTCATCTGAATCCAAAATTGACGTACCGTGCAGCTCTGCAACATATTTCCCCAAGGAACAGATTTGTCCCCAACTACAGGTGTCATATCCAGGACAACGTACAAGCAGTTCTCGAGGACATTAATTCAGACGATTCACAAATTGTCCAAGATCTTTTCAGCATCTACAAGATTCCACAGGTAGGCAATCAGGGTGGGATGCACAAGTTATCCAGTTTTTTACCTGCTCCATTACAACCGTTTTACATTATCGTGGTCTGATTTAATCAATTTTGTTGATAAGAGAAATGGTGTAAGCATTCCTTTAAAGATTCTTTTCTGTCTTTATATATAACCATGTTAGTATTCATCTCTGAAGTTGTTCAGCATGTATGTTGTGAAGAGAATTTTTTAAAAAAACTTCCTTACATTTATTAGCAAAATTTATTTGAGAAGTTGATACCATTCGGAGGCAAATAGGTCTGGGCACGGTGTGTATATTAAACTGCGCACATCAGAGTTAAAACATAATTTGATCCAATACTTGAATGTATTGAAAAATTTATTTAAATACTTTATGTAGTTCATAAAACAGTAGATACATTTGTGAACTGATTAAATATCTCTGAATGGTTCACTTTTATGCTAGTAGCCAATTCTGGTTTGAATCATGTAACAATGGTAATTAACAGTGCCTCATTGCATTAACATCAACCATTTTCTGGGGATGAGAAAGTAGTTTTGTTTGAAAGCGCAGTCTTTTCCTAGCATACTACTATAGATATAGATATATAGATATAGAAGCAGCATCAGGTCCAAAAATGAGCTCCCTCATCAATAAATAGAGTCATGAAGCAGAATTATAATGTGGAATACTTTGAATTCCTCTTGCCTTCAAACCCCCAGGAGGGGAAGTAGGATGTACCCATTGCTTACACTGGGTACGGATGCACATATTCTAGCTGCTCTGGTTGGAAAGGAAGTAAAAGCAAAAAGCTGCTAATAGTTCAGGAAGCTAGTGGAGCTATTTTGTCCTTTCTCCCTCCCCAAGAAAGGCCATTATCTGCTCAATACCTACCTACCTACCTACCTACCTACCTACCTACCTACCTACCTACCTACCTACCTACCTACCTACCTACCTACCTACCTACCTACCTACCTACCTACCTACCTACCTACCTACCTACCTACCTACCAATTTATTATTTATTTATTTATTATTATTCAACTTATATCCCACCCTACCCACATATGGCTCAGGATAGTGAGCAACATTGATATAAACATCTGGCATCAATGGTCATCATCAGGTCAACGAGCATCAATAACATAGCACTACAAAATAGCAAAAATACAACTGCATAGAATACAATACAAAAATTATAACTAACATATAATAGGTGAATATTACACATAAAAAAATCAGTAAACATAACAAAGTAACATAACATCATTAACATCATGGCATCAGTAACAGCATCCTAACATCAAGTAGGCTTGGAGAGTCGGGTGCAACAAATACCAGATTTGGCCTGAATCTGGGCGAATTCGGGCATATTCAGGCCAAAATCACCCGAATATGTCCTGCTGAATATGAACAAATCCGAATGCAAGGGTATATCCAAATATGCTATTTGTCTTATTTGGGCATACAGATAATTTTCTGGCCAAATAAATTGAAATCCAAATTTTACTGAATTTCTAGTGTATTGACCAAGCTCATCAAACATCATTAAGGAAACATCAAACTACATCATGAAAATAACTTAAATACACAAGATGGCGACTTCCAGTACATTCAAACAATCAAACTACAGAACATAACGACCCAAGGCTAACCAACTGAGCAGTTTACAATAGTGTCAGTATATTAACAAACCTACATAACTAACCTACATAACTAATGTAGGTTAGTAACTAACCTACATAAGAAACAATTATATTACTAAACCTAGTACTTAAGCTCCCCATGCCTAATATCTGCAACTAATGCTATTAACTGCAAACAATTAACCAATTCACTACCTAACGGACTAGAACAATCAATATAAGATCACTAAACAGCTGTAATAACCCAACCCACCTTCACAGTCAGCATCTCCAGTAGGAAATAGCATCCACTAAACTCCATCCTCGGTAGAGTGCAACATTCCAGTCGAAAGAGCCACCATCCTGCCACTGCCACCACTTACATGTTCTAATTGAACAGTACCCCGCCTCTGCACATTCCATGGAGGCCCCTGCCACGGGCCCCCACTGCTGCACAGGAGCATCTTATGATGAGCAGATGAACCCCACCCGGAACTCTCACTGCTGGTGGCCGCCACCGCCACCTCCAAGAACCCGAATGCCACTGCTAGCTCCATGGGTCAGAACGCAGCCACTGTAGTTGTTGATATTGGGGGGAGGAAGCTGACACCGGGCCCCCTAGCTACCTACCTAGCCAGCCAGCCAGCCAGCCAGCCAGCCAGCCAGCCAGCCAGCCAGCCAGCCAGCCAGCCAGCCACCCACCCACCCACCCTCCCTCCTTCCTTCCTTCCTTCCTTCCTTCCTTCCTTCCTTCCTTCCTTCCTTCCTTCCTTCCTTCCTTCCTTCCTTCCTTCCTTCCTTCCTTCCTTCCTTCCTTCCTTCCTTCCTTCCTTCCTTCCTTCCTTCCTACCTACCTACCTTCCTTCCTTCCTACCTACCTACCTACCTACCTACCTACCTACCTACCTACCTACCTACCTAGTTTATTAACTTATGTTCATATATATTTCTTATGGCCCAGATAAGAAATGATGAAATATACAACCACACAAAAGTGTACCTGTTCCATTTTGAAAATCTGTCTTTAGCTGTTGTATGGTCCTGCCCCAGTGATGATGGATAACACTCAATCCCCATCCTTCTATAATATGGTCCCAAATGAAACCCAACAGTATCTGGGAATTCTTCAAATACTTCTGCATTTCAATTGGAAGTGGATTGGATTCTTGACTATGGTTGGTGTGAACTTAGAGTGGTTTGTCCAGAGGATGTTTCCAGTCTTTTCCCAGCATGGCGTCTGTTTTGCCTTCATGTATTCACAGTCCGATATGGTAGGCAATGATTATATGAAAGGCTATCTGAAAAGCTTTTCAGAACTGTATGAAAAAATGATGGGGAGCACTGCCAACATAATTATCTTCAAAGGACAAACTCGTACCTTTTTAAATGCCAGAGGTATGATAGAATTAGCACAGATTAAATACATGGTGGCAAAACCAAAAGGCAAAGTATGGATTGTAACAGTTCACATGGACTTAAAAACATATCACGACAAATTAAGCCGGGATGTGCAAATCTTTCATGGCATGATATCAGTGTCCCTTCACTTGAATGAACTTCAGGGATTCCAAGACTTTTTTAAGAGCAGAAAGCCATCCACTGCGGAGGGAGATCTATTTCTCAAGGACTTCTGGTCATACACATTTCGTTGTGCATTCCCAGATTCAGTTATGGGCAATGTGCATCAGGCTAATTGCACTGGAGATGAAACCCTGAAGGACCTTCCTGCATTCGAAGTGAGCATGACTGGCCACAGCTACAACATCTATAATGCGGTCTATGCTGTTGCTTACGCTTTGCATGCTATGCATTCTTCAAAAGTTCAAGCAAAGATGCAAGGAGAGACAAGGAAGCTGACAATTCACCAACCCTGGCAGGTAGTGCATCACCTTTGTAAGCTGGAGAGCAACATTGTCACAGGCTGAAAGTAAATGCAGCACTACTGTTCTTTTCTCTACACCTGAAGCAACTTTTTTATATGCATTATGCTGGAGATGGGGTTGATATCACAATAGTACTTCATCCCTGTGACATTGGCAGTGACACAGGTACCACCTGTGTGAGAGTTAAAACTCTGTGCATATAACAGTCAAACTACATGTTACCCCAGACACCATATATAAATTTTCATAAGGGTTCAAAACTCGCAACTTTTTTTGCATTTGAAAATGTGATTGGGAGCAGGGAAGAATATTGCCTGATGCTGTTTCAGCCCATACTTGCCAACTGTTGAACCTCTAAATTTTTCTCTAAACTGAAATTGGCAGGTGTTGGTTGGACCCATGTCTACTGTAGCATGTGGTAGAGACCCTCCCCAGTGTCAATCTCCTGGTTTCTTGGCTGCAGTCTACCTTTTGGTCAACGGTGGAGCCAAGAAATAGAAAATTTAGAAGAATTTCAATTTCTTCATCATCAGCCTTAAGGTTTTGTAGAGTCATTACTTTTCCCTTCTTGATGTTGAACTGTAATCCCACTTCATTTTTTTTGTTTTAACTTTCATTAGTAATCATTTAATGTCTTCTATATGTTCTGCCAGTAAGGTGGGGCCATCTGCATATTTCAAATTGTTGTTCACTCCATGGATTTTCACAAGTCTGTTAACTATGTTCCTACTCTATTTCAAAACAAGCCTGTTCACTGCGCAGATAAGCAGAAGCATTTTATTGTCATTGTGCACGCACAACGAAATTTGCAGCAGCATTCCTCGATCAACACAATTTCAGACTCATACCTCATCCTCACTTTCCCCTTCCTCCACCCATCCCTACACAGCCCCAAACACATCAACACGAAGCCACCGAGTTCAGCATAGCCACAGCTCTAGAATAGAAGCTGTCTCTAAGCCTCTTTGTCCTAGGCCGTTTCCGCACGGCCCATTTATGACGGCCTGGGGGCTGCAAAAGGCTTCCCCAGGTCAGCTGCTTCAGATTGACAGGCGCCACTGCTGCAACGCAGCAGCGGGCGCGATTCCTGACTCTCCTTCCTCCTTCAGGGCGGCGCCAAGCTTCTAAACAACAACCCTTTAAAGGGTTGTTGTTGAGGGAGCGTTTTCCGCGGCGCTGGGTGCGAACCGCTGGAAGACGCTGTTCTCTCTCCGCCTCTTTACTGCCAGAATTCGGTGCCGCAGTGTGCCCCGCTCACACTGTCCTCCGACCTCCAGGGGTCGGAGGGCAGCGCGGCTGGCGCCCGCAGGCAACGCAGGGAGAACACACCGGTGAGTGGGGCTGGGAGGGCACAGAGGCGGCTCCGCGCGAGTCAGCTCTGCCGCCTGTCGTTTCGGCTTCGCTCGCAGACGCTTATGCGCGAGCGATTCGCTTCCACGCCGGCAGAACTCCTGCCGGCTTGGGGGCGCCTCCTGGCCGTGCAGAAACGGCCCTAGTTTTTATAGACATGTATAGATTAAAGCCTGCATGCACAGACTGAAAAATACTGATACATACAATCCTTCAAAAAGTCAATTGAACTAATCATATTCATTGGCAAATTTAAACATAGGAAATGGTAGATGTTGCTATTTATTTTTTGATAATAAGGCAGACATTTTTCATTTTTCAATGTAGCTCCATCACTTTCTGAGATGCGTCTCATTTAACAACAGCGCTGGAGATCAGATTTCCTTTGACCACAATGGAGAATTGATAGCAGGACTCGATATTATCAACTGGGTAACATTTCCAAACCAATCTTTTGTTAGAGTGAAAGTGGGAAAGATCCACGCCCAGGCTCCTTTACAGCAAGCACTTCAGCTAGATGAAGAATCCATGGTATGGCACCCCCGATTTCACCAAGTAAGACTAGAAAACAGCCTCTTTAGGATATAGGCTACTGTGGAATAGAAGGGCGTGTGGGTTCAGGGAGGATCTCTCATCATTGTTGGGAAAGAACCAACAACTCATGGCATGATGTGAGCTCTTATAATACATAAGAATTTCAAGCCATTGTTCCAAGACTAAAGCTTGGTTCTTTTGGTTTAGGTACGACCTGTGTCTTTATGCAGTGAGAATTGCAGTCCTGGATATAGAATGACAAAGAGGGAAGGGGAGCCCTTCTGCTGTTATAATTGCAGCCAATGTCCAGAAGGGACAATCTCTGATCATCAAGGTAAGAAATGTACACTTCAGAGTACTCAGACGGGTTGGCGCAATGTGCCTATAAGAGAAAGCAAAATGTAAAACAGAAAAGACTAACAATCAGATGACAAGTTACAAAGAAACTGAGATCTGGCAGCAAACATTGTAGGCTCATACTGGCTTCTTATTCCAACACTGCAAATGGCAGGAAATTGTACTGGAAATGGCAGGAAATTGTACTGTATGTTGAGCGTTGCAGAAAACCCAGATGAAAATGAGATTACAAAATAAGTTTGCAATCCGATGGAGAACTCCTCTGAGTAAGAAAGACCTCTTTCTCACTATTTGCGATCAAATTGGAATCTGGTTGATGTTCATCCGGTATTAGATGTTAGTTATGCAAAATGTATTCTAGGTGGTTAGTTTAATTTATGAACTGAATTCAATTTCTACTAAGTTTAGTTCACAAATAAATGAACAATATGGGGAGTTTGCTACACTTAATACTCTCTTTTGCAGATATGCCTGACTGTTTCCAATGCTCAGTTGGTCATTTTCCACACAAGGACCAGAAGTGTTGCATTCCCAAGATGATCAGCTTCTTGTCTTACGAAGAACCTTTGGGAGCTGGTTTAATTCTTGTTGCTCTGACTCTGTCTTTAATCACATTGTTTGTACTTGGAATATTTATAAAACACCACAGCACTCCCATAGTGAAAGCCAACAACAGTAAGCTGACATACACTCTTCTCAATTCACTTCTGCTCTGCTTCCTCTGTGCCCTGCTATTCATTGGCAAACCTGGAAAGATAATGTGTCTCCTTCGCCAAACTGCCTTTGGCATCATTTTCTCCATTGCAGTTTCTTCCGTGTTAGCAAAAACGATCACAGTGATTGTGGCTTTCATGGCCACCAAACCTGGAAGCCGGATGAGGAAATGGGTGGGGAAAAGGCTGTCTGTTTCCATTGTTCTTTCCTGCTGTTTGATTCAAGTTGGCATTTGTATCATTTGGCTAGTAAAATCCCCCCCATTCCCAGATGTTGACATGCATTCAATGACAGAAGAAGTTGTATTAGAATGTAATGATGCCTCTCCTACTATGTTTTACTGTGTCTTGGGCTATATGGGCCTCCTGGCTAGTGTGAGCTTCCTGGTGGCTTTCATTGCTAGGAAGCTACCCGACAGTTTCAATGAAGCCAAGTTCATCACTTTCAGCATGCTGATCTTTTGCACCGTTTGGTTATCCTTTGTTCCAGCCTACCTGAGTATCAAAGGGAAATACATGGTGGCTGTTGAGATCTTCTCTATCTTAGCCTCCAGTGCTGGCTTACTGGGCTTTATCTTTTTCCCCAAATGCTTCATTATTGTGCTTAGACCTGAACTGAATCACAGAGCACAGCTAATAAGGAAAAACCAATGAACTTGTTGAATTCGCCTGAGCTATATCGTAGTTTCATAGCAGTGGAATCATTTCATAATTGTGTAAACATTGACACTTCCTACTATTGTTAAATAACTTTTCAGAGTCTAAAGTTCCTTCATTTCATAAGAACATATAAGAACATAAGAACAAGCCAGCTGGATCAGACCAGAATCCATCTAGTCCAGCTCTCTGCTACTTGCAGTGGCCCACCAGGTGCCTTTGGGAGCTCACATGCAGGATGTGAAAGCAATGGCCTTCTGCTGCTGCTGCTCCTGAGCACCTGGACTGTTAAGGCATTTGCAATCTCAGATCAAAGAGGATCAAGATTGGTAGCCATAAATTGACTTCTCCTCCATAAATCTGTCCAAGCCCCTTTTGAAGCTATCCAGGTTAGTGGCCATCACCACCTCCTGTGGCAGCATATTCCAAACACCAATCACACGTTGCGTGAAGAAGTGTTTCCTTTTATTAGTCCTAATTCTTCCCCCCAGCATTTTCAATGTATGCCCCCTGGTTCTAGTATTGTGAGAAAGAGAGAAAAATTTCTCTCTGTCAACATTTTCTACCCCATGCATAATTTTATAGACTTCAATCATATCTCCCCTCAGACGTCTCTTCTCCAAGTTAAAGAGTCCCAAACGCTGCAGCCTCTCCTTAAGTCTAAGTGGACAGTTCAGAATGTATTTATATTTCTGGTAGTTTGAATGAATGCATGGATATGAAAATTTATCTACACAGTTACTCCACTTTTCTTCAAACAACAGAGGGCAACTAACAGGGGAAAAATGAGTGAAGAAGTTGTACCCTCATGAATAACTGAACTTTATAAAATGTTCATGAAAATTTTTCCTGAAAGTTATAAATACAACCATGTCCATATGACTTGCATTAACATTAAAGCCCTTAACGCTTCCAAACAGGAGTTCCCCCCCCCTTTCTTGGATGGCCAGTTGAGAGATTGCAGCATATTACTGGTGATTTAAATGCACAGTTATACGAATCTAAAGATACAGATCCATCATCTCCCCCTGCCAATGAATTGTGAATTTACACAAAATGAATTCCAACAAATGCTTATTTAGTGAGTCTGAAGAATATCTCACCTGCTTGTGTAACCCCCATGCTCAGAATGGGTTGACCCAGTAAGGGGTGGAGACTCAAAGCAGCAAGAGGCTGCAGCAGACCTCATGTAGTTGGAGGAGACAAGGCTACCAGACTCGGACCTTGGTTGTATAAGCCCTTAACACCTTGTTAAGGTAACTGCCATATTGTTGGGAACTACTGGGAAGGTAGTTGTTTATTTTTGCTATGTTGTAAATGTTGGAGTTTATTGTTTCAGGGTTTCTTTTTGTGGTTGTAATGGGTGAGAGTTCTCCTGGAAACCTTCATCATGTTGAAGCCTGTTCATCAAGCCCTTGGAGTCTTCAGGAGCCAACCCACTTGCAAAGAAGAATTGGACTTGGCAGTATCAGTAGACTGTAAATAGAAGGACTTGAAAATGCAACCTGAACAGGACCTTGAAACGTGATGTTAAATGTTGATGTTATATGTTAAAGTAAACCATTTTGTTTTTTTTTTAATTGTTGTTGCAAACTCATTCCAAGTTCTGCCCCACAGAACCCACAGATAGAGGTTACATTTGCATGGTTTCCTTAACGAAATATTGGTGTAACCTTCTCCTGAATAGTATTCTTTCCTTTTTTAGATTCTTTCCATAAGGGGAATACATGATAATTACAATCTTCATCTTTTTTTAAAATTTCATTCGTTGCTTCACAATATTTATAAATATACGAATAGCCTATAGACATTGTCATACATATTAAACTTTAATTTAATGGTGAATTAATTGTAAAGACTTTGAATTATATGATAATAATTATTCTGGTTCTGGTGGGTTTCCTGGGCTGTGTGGCTGTGGTCTGGTGGATCTTGTTCTTAACATTTTGCCTGCATCTGTGGCTGGCATCTTCAGAGGTGTATCCCTCTGTAAGTCTGTAACAGACAGTGTGTAACAGACTTCCCTCTGTGATACACCTCTGAAGATGCCAGCCACAGATGCAGGCAAAACATTAGGAATAAGATCCACCAGACCACGGCCACACAGCCCGGGAAACCCACCAGAACCAGTTGAATCCGGCCGTGAAAGCCTTCGACAATACATATGACTGTTCTGTTTCTTGTTTTATAAGAATGGGCGTAACTAAAAATTAAACAGAAATCATTTGAAACTGTCTCTGTCATACACACACACATCCAAGCACAATTGCACAAGCACACAAAAATAAATGAAAGGCACGGTTCAAATACATTCAGGTCTTACATTCACTGAAATAGCAATACTGAGTAAATGCTTACTATTCTTATTAAAAATGATCACGTAATTTTTACTGCTGTTGGTTTATATTGTCCAACAAGTAAAGGTTTCACTGTCTCAAGTTCTAGATTCTAAGTGCATTACCAGCAATAAAGTGTATCAGCAGCAGTTCAAATGTCATTTCCGTGCTTCTGTGTAGACCAGAGGGGAAAAAATCAAATGCACTGTAAAAAGCCAGAAGAAACCACTACTTTTATGGAGATTCAGGGGTGGGGAGGAGTAGTGCCAAAATCTACTATAACCAAACGTGAAAAAGGAAAAAAAATTGGTGCACAGTCCTGTGTGTTTGTCTGTGCCATCAAATCACAGGGTTTCCGAGGCATTCAGAGGTGGTTTGCCATTGCCTGTCTCTGCATAACAACCCTGCTGTTCCTTGATGGTTTCTCATCTAATAACTAACCACTGCATAGCTTTTGCATAGGGTTTGACGTGATTGCATAGCTTTGATGTGATCAGGCTAGCCTGGGCCACCTAGGTCTGCACGGGGTCATCAAAAGGCGCCGTTTTGAGGAGCGCCAGGGATGCCGCGCGCCGAGGGGGCGCGAGAGCAGTAGCGTCGGGGTGGCTGCGCTGTCGCCGCCCCTGTAGTGGGGAGTGCCGGGGGACCCCGCGCTACTTGAGGAGAATAGCGTGGGGCTTAAGGTAAGTGGGGAAAGGGCCTACATGATTTTAATTGATTTGAGAGCTGCCTCTTCTCTTTGTCCCACCATGATTTCCTTTAACCTTTTGGATGACTTTTGGTGGATGAAGAGCCATCTTGATGATCTCCTGTTCTGTATCATGGCTGTACTACACTGTTTATTATTTCATGGGCCAGTTTTTAAAAATATGTCTTTGTGATAGTAGCAGGACAAGGATTCCAAAACTGGTCATAATATGCTCTTAAAGAGATGCAGCTTTGACTTCTTGATATCTGGCAGAATGTTCAGAGGAGGCAAAGCCCCTTTGTGTACATGGATGCATTCCAGGATACAGTACTGAAAAACAAATCCCAATGCTCACAATGAGGCAGCTATTTCAGTGATGCCATTTATTGGCCTGTGTGGGAAGGTCCTAAGTTAGGAACTGCCCACCAAGCCCTGTCTACTGGCCAATAAAAGCGAGGGAGCTGGCAATGAGGAGCATTTTTACGGTGGCCTCTGGCCTCTGGAATGCTGCCCTCCTTGAGGTTCAAAAGGTGCCTATGTTAGTTTCATTTAGGCCGTTTCCGCATGGCCTTTTTATGGCGCCCTGGGGACGGGAAAAACGCTGTCCCCAGGGAGCCATTCGCACAGGCTTCGCTCCCCCTGGCTTCGCTCCCCCTCCCCCAGGGCGGCATCAGGGCCAGGTCACTAAAACAACCCTTTAAAGGGTTGTTTTTACCAACAGCCGCAGTTCCCCGCAGCACGGTGCTTAACGGGCACCGCTGGAACACGTTGCTTCTTTTCCTTTTCATTTCATCTGTCGGCCTGCTGGCTCCTCGAAGCTCCCCTCACTGTCCTCCAACCCCTGGAGGTCGGAGGGCAGCGTGGGCGGGGCTTCGGAGGCCAGCAGGCCGACGACGGGGACAAGGTGAGTGGGAAAGGGAAGGGGGCAGAGGCGGCTCCATGCGGAGCCGCCTGTCGTCCGCCGGCCTCTCCTGATTCTTGCCGGTGTGGGGGTGCCTGGGGGGCCGTGCGGAAACGGCCTTAGCCATCATAATACAATCCCACCACACTCCCTGGATTTCACTTAACGGTTTTTATCTTACCAGATTTTAATGCTCTGATTCTGGTTTACAGATAGTTTTATGCTTTTGGCTCATTCTGCACATGCAGAATAATGCACTTTCAAACTGCTTTTAGTGCTCTTTGAAGCTGTGCGGAATAGCAAAATCCACTTGCAAACAGTTGTGAAATTGGTTTGAAAACACATTATTTTGCATGTGTGGAAGGGGCCATAGGTTCAATGGCTAGTTTGTAAAGTCTTGCTTTTTAACATAATAACTTTTTTATTGGAAGTTGTCTCGAGCAAAGCTTTGAAGAGTTGGCTGCCAATAGCTGAAGGAAGAATGGCAAGCCACTAACAGAAGGCCCCATTCAAGAGCAGATGGTAGGCCAGACTTTTACCTCACAGGCAGAAAAGAGACATAGAGGAAGGGAGAAAGGGGCTAGGCCAAGGCAGAACTTCTCTGCTTCCCCAATAACTAAGAATTTGTCCACTGCTAATGGATACTTGAGGGCATGGTACCCCTGCTCTCCATGCCTCAGGAGTTGGAGCCTGATACCTAGAAGAATTTATTCTAATTCCACACTTTTCTCTACCAAAAGGAGGCTCAAAGTGGCTTACAATCACCTTCCCTTCCCCCCTCCTCACAATAGGTACCCTGTGAGGTAGATGAGAGAGTTCTGAGAGAATTGTGACTAGCCAAAGGTCACCCAGCAGGCTGCATATGGAAGAATGAGGAATTTAAACTGGTTCTCCAGATTATAGTCTACAGCTAAGGTGGGCTGATTCCGCATGGGCCAAAAACAGCAGTGTGAAAACGGTGTGAAAACAGTATAAATCCTTTTACACCATTTTCAACCCTTTTACACCATTTTCACACCGTTTTCACACTGCTGTTTTTGGCCCATGTGGAATCAGCCGTGGAAAAGAGGGAAATCAAACTAGGTTTTCCAGATTAGAGTCCGTTGCTATTAATCACTACACCATACTAGCTCTCCTAGTGTAGATGTTTGGAATCAGTTGTCAAAGGAGATCATTTCTTTCTTTTTTGCCAGTGGACAAGCTAGCTGAATCCGACCCATAAACTTCTGTTCATGTTATTCAGGAAAGACACAGAGAATATACTACTTTAACTTCAAAACCCTAGAATTAACAAACAAGACTGCAATTAAGTCTTCTACTTACTACATTCCCTGGGGAAAGGTAGCAGTCAACGACCAAACAAGCAGCAATATATATATATTTCCCCTATCGGTTAGGACTATGGTAGGGTCATGACTTCAAGCCTACTCACAGACAGAGCACTGATGTCAAACAACTATGATCATGGAGGTTTTCATGACTATGGGGTAGATGTTAACAAGACAGTCTGTGTTTAATGGGGGAATTGATGCCAGGTATGGTGATATTGGTGGTGCTTCTGCTGCTGCTGCTGCCTCCACTAATATGTCAAGCTCATGCTTTTAAATGCACAGTCTGGCATCCCCATGAGATTGTTCACAAGTTTCTCACATTGTTTTCAGTTCTGTAACAAAAAACTTCACCAAAGAACCTCCGGGTCCCCTAACTGAAGGTTTTGTGTAAGGAACATTCTTTTTCGTGTACTATATTATGTACAGATTGTATTGTCATGCAGATCAATACATGGAGAAGCTTCAACAGCTGCAATGCTTGAAAGAGTTTCCATTGTAACAACCTAAAAACCTTGTTTTCCACTGCCAGCCTGCCTGCCTGCCTGCCTATCGACGGATCAATCTATAGCCCATTCAATCGAGAGGATTCTGAAGAGCAAACCCAGGTCCTTCACCCCCACCCCCCTGATCCCTGCTTAGCAATTTATTTTAAATTGAATGTATTCAAGTTATATGTGAATTTCAGAGAATCAAAATTACATGGAGAATCAAGAACCAGGCTTAGAACAAGCATGTTTGATTTGTTTCGAAAAACCTGGTTCTAAGATAAATTTTTTTGTAAATATAGGATTGAATTTTGCTCAGATAGTCTTATCAGTTTCGCCAGCATGGCCAATTGGCCATGCTGACAGGGGCTGATGGGAATTGTAGTTCCTGAACATCTGGAGAGCCGCAGGTTCCCTACCCCTGATATAGATCAATAAAATCCATTTAAACCACAACTGCAACACCAGGCACACTTATAATGTCTCTGCTCTGCCCAACACCCAAATAATTCACCAAAGTGAAAAGATCGAAGACAGGTTAGCAAGCAGTTACCGGTACTTTCCAGATTTTCAATGGCCTTTCTCTGCATTTTAAGTGGTTCTGGAGGTGCACATTATGGCCCCTTCCGCACACGCAAAATAATGCATTTTCAAACCACTTTCACAACTGTTTGCAAGTGGATTTTGCTATTCCACACAGCTTCAAAGAGCACTGAAAGCGGTTTGAAAGTGCATTATTCTGCATGTGCGGAATGAGCCTATGAAAATAAGAATATTTTCACTTTCCTTGCATTACTTTTGCTTGCAGTTTTATCATTAAATGTATTTACTATACCGTATTGTGCATGTATATCTTATCCCTATAGCATATTCAAAGTCACATTCTGAAAAACAATATGCCATTATAATTCAATATATTTATATTATGATGGGAAGACCATGTGCGTTTAAGGGCTGACAGTCATGTAAAACCAGATATATGAAGATTGAAAAGTGTGGGAAAGCATAGGCTCATTCCGCACATGCAGAATAATGCACTTTCAAACTGCTTTCAGTGCTCTTTGAAGCTGTGTGGAATGGCAAAATCCACTTGCAAACAGTTGTGAAAGTGGTTTGAAAACGCATTATTTTGCATGTGCGGAAGGGCCCATAGAAAATGGCAATAAGGTTTCAAAACTATATTACTGAGATATAATGCAAATCTTTTTGTAGTTCAATGACTCAGAACTACCAGCATGTCCTGGCCATGGTATTTGCCATAAAAGAGATCAATGAAAATCCTGGACTCTTGCCCAACCTGACCTTGGGTTTCCGCATCTATGACAGCTATTTGAATGCAAGATGGACCTATCATGCCACTCTGCAGCTTCTTTCCCCCTGGAACAGGTTGGTGCCCAACTACAAATGCAACATCAAGGACAACTTATTTGCAGTAATTGAGGGACTTGTCTCTGCAACATCCTACCTGATCCCAAGTGTTTTGGCCATATACAAGATTCCTCAGGTAGGACATGAGCGTGGAGTATGAGCATTTCATGTGATACACACATTTCCTATCTTTTCAAATGTGACTTCATGTTTTGGAGAGACAGAAATTGGTGTCTTTCATGCAAAAGCACAGATCTTGCATTTCATGAGCTTAGGCTGTTTCTGTATTGAAGATGCATTTGGCGCCTGGAGACGGCAAAACGCCGCCTCCAGGTCAGCTTATTCGGTAAGACAGGGGCATGAAGTTGCATCGCAGTCACGCCACCCGTCAGCCGCTCGCACCTCGAAGCCGGTGTTTCCCCAGAGCGCTCGGAAGTGCTCTTTTTGGGGAAACGCTGCCTCGAACCCACTGCCGAGCGACTCACAGCTCTGTTCTGCTTTGGCTTTCTGAAGCATTTAGACATTCAGTAGTCATCCTGAATCTCTTCCTGGAGACATGATACCATGACTCTTGGAGGATTGTCTCATGCTTCTCTTTCAATAAATTGCCACCAATAGTCCACATTCAGAAATTCCTGCCAAGAGGGCCAGCATTTCTAAGAACATAAGAACATAAGAAATAGCCTGCTGGTTCAGACCGGAGTCCATCTAGTCCAGCATTCTGCTACTCGCAATGGCCCACCAGGTGCCTTTGGGAGCTCACATGCAGGAGGTGAAAGCAATGGCCTTCTGCTGCTGCTGCTCCTGAGCACCTGGTCTGCTAAGGCATTTGCAATCTGAGATCAAGGAGGATCAAGATTGGTAGCCATAGATTGACTTCTCCTCCATAAATCTGTCCAAGCCCTTTTTAAAGCTATCCAGGTTAGTGGCCATCACCACCTCCTGTGGAAGCATATTCCAAACACCAATCACACGTTGCGTGAAGAAGTGTTTCCTTTTATTAGTCCTAATTCTTCCCCCCAGCATTTTCAATGAATGCCCCCTGGTTCTAGTATTGTGAGAAAGAGAGAAAAATTTCTCTCTGTCAACATTTTCTACCCCATGCATAATTTTATAGACTTCAATCCTATCCCCCCTCAGACGTCTCCTCTCCAAACTAAAGAGTCCTAAACGCTGCTGCCTCTCCTCATGAGGAAGATGCTCCAGTCCCTCAATCATCCTCGTTGCCCTTCTCTGCACTTTTTCTATCTCTTCAATGTCCTTTTTGAGATGTGGCGACCAGAACTGAACACAGTACTCCAAGTGCGGTCGCACCACTGCTTTATATAAGGGCATGACAATCTTTGCAGTTTTATTATCAACTCCTTTCCTAATTATCCCCAGCATAGAGTTTGCCTTTTTCACAGCTGCCATGCATTGAGTTGACATTCCCATGGAACTATCAACTAAGACGCCCAAATCCTTTCCTGGTCTGTGACTGATAGCACTGACCCCTGTAGCGTGTATGTGAAGTTTGGATTTTTTGCCCCTAATCCCTTCTAGAATCCCTTTTGCAATATCATTTGAAGGGTCTGACTAGTGTGCACATTTACCACTACACAATCACTGGTTACTGTAGGTATTTTTTTACTGTACTTATGCACTATGGGTATGCATCATTTTCCCCAGTTTTTTTAATTCAGATTCAATAGTCTCCCACCCAAAATTAAAAAAAAACCCAAAAATCTACATTTTGGCTTTTGGAGATTTTTTTTTTTAAAGAAAGCAGATCAATTAAAACTGAACTCAAAAATTGTTGCCCCCAAATTTTGATCTTTCCATTTCTTTCAATCCAATCCAAAAACCTTTATTAGGCATAAACCAGAAGTACCATACATTCCAAATACAAAAACAGGATTATTGTTATTTATCATGTAGAACATGGATTCAAAATGTAGCAACTGCTTCAGAAATTTCTACATTAGGGCTGTTCAATAGCTTAGACATTTTTAGTTTGTCTGAGGCTGATTCCACATGGGCCAAAAACAGCGTTTTAAACCCTTTTACACCATTTTCACACTGCTGTTTTTGGCCCATGCAGAATCAGCCTGAGAGAAACATAAATTCTAGAGGTAGTAAAGCTCCCAGATCGGTTCTAATATCATTATACCTCGAACAGTAAAGCAGGATATGAGGGATTGAGTCTATAGCATTGGGACTTTCAATGAATCCTTTTTTTAAAAAAAGTACTGGGAGTTGCTCTTCATATCACATAGATATTCTGCTCAAAACACACTATCTGTTATTAGAAACACACACATGCACATATATATCTCAAGCAAAATTTCATTTTGATTTCGAATACCTTTAATGGCATATAAATAGTTTAAGATTAACTTAGCAAGATAATAACAGCCTTTACAACTTTACAATTTCTGACGAGTTAAAATAACACCATTTAAACAAAATTTGATTTAATGGCTGGTAACAATTGTTGCAATTTTTTTTTCATTTGAGAGGACAACATTTGAGAACCTCCATTCATCAACATTCCCCTATTCCATTCTGAAAATAAATCTGTCCTCATCCCTCCATTTTTTCTTAGTTCTCTTGTGGCTGTGCTCCACTGATGACAGAAATCACCCAGGTCTTGTCATTGTACCAAATGGTCCCAAATGAAGCCCTCCAGTTCAGGGGGGTCCTGAAGTTACTTCTCCATTTCAACTGGAAATGGGTAGGATTCTTTGGTGGAGTTGGTCTGAATTTGGAATGGTTCACACAGAAGATGTTTCCTGAATTTTCCAAGAATGGTATTTGTTTTGATTTCATAGAAACAATCTTCTATGAGGGTATGGCATCCCAATTTAAAGAATTTGAGAAATGGGCAGAAGAGATACATGCAAAATTAATGAACAGCAAAGCCAATGTTGTGATTTTATATGGAGATGCTCAGTCCATGGTTATTTTCAGATATTTGCTACATATGCCAATATTTAAACACATGCTGGAAAGCCCAAAAGGAGAAGTTTGGGTTCTTACTGCCCAGATGGAAATTAAATCCCGACCTACCCATAATCACTGGGATGTACAATTCTTCCATGGTGCATTATCGCTTGCCGTTCACTCAAATAAAATCCAAGGTTTCCAAGAATTTCTTCAGAGAAGAAATCCTTCAGAAAATAATGCAGATGGTTTTATCAAGGACTTCTGGGCATTGGCCTTTGGATGTCTGCTCCCCAATTCTTTCCTGAGACATTCTCAGCAATTCAAATACACAGGAAACTGCACAGGAGAGGAGAAGCTGGAAAATCTTATTCTGCCATATTTGGAAATGACGATGACTGGCTACAGCTACAGCATCTACAATGCTGTCTATGTTGTGGCCCATGCTTTACATGCAAAGTATTTGTCCCTACATAAAAGAGCAATGGTTGAAGGAAAGAGAAAGGCACTTCAGAATCTTCAACCTTGGCAGGTATGGACAATAATCTATATATATAAAAAGCTAACCGTGTATTTGTTAGTGATAGTGTAACTCAGTAACTGCTGGGTCAATTCCTCTGAAAATTCCCAGCCACTATAGTCAGCCAGGTGAGAGTGTTTTTAGATGTTCACATACCTGAAATTTCACACCTGGCCCAGGTAAACGCCTTTTTCCAGGTGCTCCATGGTGAAGGACATGCAGCTGCCTGTGTGTAACTGTCACCCTTAGAATGTTCATGCAGCCTAGAATGTTCACTCAGATGGCCAGATATGAGCAGTGAAAACAGTACATAGGCAATAACTCAAGTGGAAGTAAAACACATACACACACATACACACGAGGGAGAGGGAAGGGGGAAGGGAGGGAGGGGGAGGGGTGGCATGCAAGGGAAGAGAGGGAGGGAGAGGTAAGGGAAGGAGGGGGAGGCATGCAAGGGAGGAGAGGCAGTGGGCTTAGCATCTTGTTATGACCCACCCACCCTAGCAGAGGGAAAGGGAAGGGAGGGAGGGGTAGGGGTGGCATGCAAGGGAAGAGAAGTGAGGGAGGGAAGAGAGTGAGGGGCGACATGCAAGGGACGGGAGGGAGTGGCCAGGCACCCTAGATTCCCTGAATACTGCGGTTACAGTTAAGAAAACCAAGCACGCATTACTCAGGAGTAAGCTTGGTAAAGAAACCGTGACATACTTTGAATGGCGGCGGCGTGCCCCTGAGAGGGATGGATATATATATATATATATATATATATATATATATATATATATAGATAGATAGATAGATAGATAGATAGATAGATAGATAGATAGATAGATAGATAGATAGATAGATAGATAGATAGATAGATAGATAGATAGATAGATAGATAGATAGATAGATAGATAGATAGATAGATATTTATTACGGCCTTTTGGCCAGCCAATAGTTTAAAATCAGAGTACATGTGAATACATAGCACTCCACTAATACATAGCACTCCACTCCCCTGAGAGGGTTTCCTCAGAAGCGTCACCCATTGCCACCAACCAAACTTACTCCCAGGTAAAGGATCATTACCAGCCAGCCTAGATGTGTGGGAGGGGTGCCTTTCCATTCCCCCTCCCCAAGGAATGCAGGCGCACACATCAATGACATCGCACAGTATCAAGCTGCGTGTTTGCATGAGCACGTACTGCTGGCCTCTGCAATTGATTTGCTGCTACTGTTTCTTTCCCATTTCACCACAATAAGCCACAGCAATGCGTGGCCGGGCCCCGCTAGCATTTTAATATGAGGGATAGTTAACGCACCATTACTTCAGCCATTCTCTCTCTCTGTGTCTGTCTGTCTGTCTGTCTGTCTGTCTGTCTGTCTGTCTGTCTGTCTGTCTGTCTGTCTGTCATCTACCATCTTTGAAGGTGATGACAGGAAGAATGGCAGATCTACAAATATAAATAAAATATGTTTTTTTTCCACAGCATCTTTTTTCCTGCTCTATCTGGGTACCATATTTGTTTTCCAGCTTCTTGTGTTCTAGAATATATTCCATTCATAAGGGTTAAGTTACACCAATAAAATCAACCAAGTATTTATTATAAGTGTATACAAATACCCAATTTCAAAAACTGTGACAATGCAGCATATATCATTGAGGGCAATATCTGGTGACTGACAAAGACCAAATGCATTTCAACCTCAAAAGCTGTCCTCAAGTCGTCAGAATAGAATCGTTTTCTGATACATATATAAGAGAAATAAATATATTTTAGTCAAAACCAGATAATGCTTTTACACTGTGTGGTGTGATTTGAATATAAGCCAGGCCATGAATTTCTTCTCATGGTACCACTCACACAATGGTCCTCATACATGTTAAAACCTGTTATATAGTTTTCAGAATTTCTGAATGTGTGTGTCTCCAACCAGTTGTTATTTTGGGTGCTGTGTGGTTTCCGGGCTGTATGGCCATGTTCTAGCAGCAATCTCTCCTGACGTTTCGCCTGCATCTGTGGCTGGCATCTTCAGAGGATCTGATGTTGGGAAAGCAAGATCTACAAATATAAATAAAATATGTTTTATTTGCTTTCCCAACATCAGATCCTCTGAAGATGCCAGCCACAGATGCAGGCGAAACGTCAGGAGAGAATGCTGCTAGAACACGGCCATACAGCCCGGAAACCACACAGCACCCCAGTGATTCCGGCCGTGAAAGCCTTTGACAATACAGTTGTTCTTTATTGCTGGTTCTTTCCTTTTTTCGTATTTCTGTTTATCTGGACCATTCTTATGCTTGTCATATTTTGTTCTCTTGTTTTCTTTACTTGTCTTCTTTTGGATCTAGCTCCACCACTTGCTGAAATGGGTGTCATTTAACAACAGTGCTGGTGACAAGATTTCCTTTGATGAGAATGGGGAATTAGTAGCAGAATTTGATATAATCAACTGTGTCACATTCCCAAACCAGTCTGTCTTTCGAAGTAAAGTTGGCCAGGTGGATCCCCAAGCTCCTCTGGACCAAGGAGTCAGCATGAACAAGGATGCCATTGTGTGGCCCAGATGGTTCAACCAGGTGGGGCTTAAATTTTGGGAATGTTCCATTTCTGTGAGAGATAGTGGATATGCAGTTGTCTCCCGTAACTGAGGACACATTTCACATTGCGTCTCTGTCTACAAATTCTTCCTACTATCTCCTGCTGCACTTTTTTTTATCATTGTGAGATCATTTCTGCAGCAAGAAAGAGACAAAAATAATTGTCCCAGTGAGGTTAAAGCAACAAGAAATTTTCTCGCGTCAGCATATCAATCATAATCCTTTCAATTCTGTGGCAAAGCAATTCTGTTGCGGTGTTACCCCAGTGTGAAGGAGCTGAAATTAACAGACTTCAGTAACTCTTTATAGGATTGCATTCTACAGCTTTAGTTTTCCTCAAGAGCCACACTTATTATCTAAAACGCTTCTCTATGGATCATAAACGGTTAATCTCTCATCCACTGTATAAGACAGTGCATTCCATATTCAAGAAAACAGCATATTTGTTTCAGACCTTTTTTAATGATTCAAGAGGGTTGCTCACAAGAACATTAGAAGAGCCATGCTGAACAACAGGCCCATCGTGTTCAGCTTTCTGTCCACACAGTGGCCAGCAAGCTGCCCCTAGGAAGCCCACAAGCAGGGTCATTGCAACAGTATCCTTCCGTCATGCTCCTTGGCAACTGATCTATAGAGGTTGACCACCTCTGGTGCTGGAGAAAGTAAATAGCTGTCTTGGCTTGTAGCCATTCTGACTAGCAGTTATACAGTTCATCCTCCATAATTTGTTTAAGTCCTCCAGGTTGGTGGCCATCATCATATTCTGTGGCAGCAAGTTCCACGGTTTAAGAGCAGGTGCAATCTGATGCGGAGGAACCGGGTTTGATTCCCAGCTCTGCCGCTTGAGTTGTGGAGGCTTATCTGGGGAATTCAGATTAGCCGGTACACTCCGACACATGCCAGCTGGGTGACCTTGGCCTAGTCACAGCTTTTCGGAGCTCTCTCAGCCCCACCCACCTCACAGGGTGTTTGTTGTGAGGGGGGGAAGGGCAAGGAGATTGTAAGCCCCTTTGAGTCTCCTACAGGAGAGAAAGGGGGGATATAAATCCAAACTCTTCTTCTTCTTCTTCTTAACTATTCATTCAGCTAAATGGTAGCTCATTGAATACCCACTTTTACCTTGAACTTTAAGGGTTCTGAACCAGTTCTGAATGTTGACATGCCTTGTCTTTGATTGATGGGTTAGGTTCAGCCCCGTTCGCTGTGCAGTGACAACTGCCAACCTGGTTTCAGCAAGGAAAGGCTGGAGGGGCAGCCCTTCTGCTGCTATGATTGCATCCCATGCCCGGAAGGGAAGATATCGGACAAGAATGGTGAGTGTTGTAGTGTGTGAGATTATCAAACAGTCTTACTGCAGTGCAAAGGAACATGCATGGAAGATTGACATTTGGGGGGATTTGTCATTGTTAGCATGGTTGCATTATTTGAGACAGAGTGGTGAGAGGTCAATCACCCTGTCCACTAGAAATTCTCGTGACTGGATGCTTAATCCTAGACATCCTCAACCTCATGTTGTAAGACACCATGTCCAATAAGGAGTCCCAAATAAAAAGTTCCATGGCTTTTCACGTACAACTGATAGTGAACTTGGTTTAATGGACATGTATATGCCAATGGAAAATGACACTAAAAGATGTTCTGAAAACCAGTTACGGTAATAGATTGACCGTGTCAATGTTCCTTTTCAGACATGGCTGACTGTGTCACATGCCCAGATGAACAGTATCCAAATACTTATCATAATTCCTGCATTCCCAAGATGGTCAGTTTCTTGTCTTATGGAGAACCATTGGGAATTGGATTGACCATTAGCGCTCTTTCTTTTTCACTCATCACAGTGCTCATCCTAGGACTGTTCACAAAGCACCATGACACTCCCATTGTCAAAGCCAACAATAGAAATCTAACGTACACTCTCCTCATCTCCCTCCTACTCTGTTTCCTTTGTGCTTTGTTATTTATTGGACAACCTGAGATGGTGACATGTCTCCTGCGACAAACTGCTTTTGGCATTATTTTCTCAATGGCTGTTTCCTCTGTGTTGGCTAAAACTATCACTGTGGTCATGGCTTTCTTGGCTACTAAACCCGGATCCAGCATGAGAAAGTGGGTGGGCAAAAGCTTGGCCCACTCCATTGTCCTTTCTTGTACCCTTATTCAAGCAGGCATCTGTGTTGCATGGCTGGTAGTCTCTCCCCCATTTCCAGGGGTTGATATGCAGTCAGTTGTTGAAGAAATTATATTGGAATGTAATGATGGCTCCGCTACCATGTTTTATTTTGTCCTGGGTTACATGGGCTTCTTGGCCATTGCCAGCTTAACTGTGGCTTTCCCAGCTAGAAAGTTGCCTGACAGTTTCAATGAAGCCAAGTTCATCACTTTCAGCATGTTAGTCTTTTGCAGTGTTTGGCTGTGCTTCGTTCCAACCTACTGGAGCACCAAAGGGAAATACATGGTGGCTGTCGAGATCTTCTCCATTTTAGCTTCCAGCGCTGGGCTCTTGGGCTGCATCTTTGTTCCAAAGTGCTATGTCATTACTCTTAAGCCTGAGTTGAACAACAAGGAACAACTTATAAGGAGGAAACATTAAAGATATTGTCTCATTAAGAAATATGCCTACTTCCCAATGTTGCTCTCTCCAGTTTTATTTGAGCATGGCATCATTTCTTTTAAGGGAGAGAATGACAATCTCTGCTTGTTATAAAGTTGGTCTAGGACTGTGGTGGCGAACCTTTGGCACTCCAGATGTTATGGACTACAATTCCCATCAGCCCCTGCCAGCATGGCCAATTGGCCATGCTGGCAGGGGCTGATGGGAATTGTAGTCCATAACATCTGGAGTTCCAAAGGTTCGCCACCACTGGTCTAGGATACATCTTTTCCTTCAAATGTTACATTATTGTTTTGAGGTCAGTGCTGAATAGCCAGAAGAGACTGGTAATAAGAAAATATTAACGAGGAACACACTTTTCAGTTGTTTTCCTTCCACCCCAAACCTCTTGCATCTATACAACATTTCCATGGGTATCTGCTATCATTCCCATGTTAGGCTTAAGAAATTTACTCCTCCCTATATGTGCTTTTATGTGTTTTTATATTTTGTTTAATGGTTTTAAGTATTTTATGTATACATATATTGTACTGTAAATGCTATTAAATATTTCAAATGTTTCAGTGTTTCCTGCCCTAAGGACCAGAACTGTAAAGGGAGTCAGCATAGAAGGGTTCCAAACATATACATTTAGTACAAAATACACACCACAAAAGTCAGAAGTGTGTATCCTGATATCCAGATAGAATTTTGTAAAACTGCCAATGTTACCTGAAATGGTGGGAGTCTGTTCCTTTTAAGGTGAGAAAATTAGCAAGAGTAGACTATTTGGCTTAGCAAAAGGTGAGGTGAGCTTGAGATCTTTGTTGCATATGTAAAACATGACCAACTTATGCAAGAGAATCTGCAGGAAAGCAAATACAATGTAACACATTTTTATTGAGAGATAATAGGGTGCAAAAAGGGGCCTCAGGATTATGCAGTGTGGCCCTTAATCTCAAAGGGGAAATAGGAGCCCCGTCTTTCCAGGGTTAGACAAAAGACAAACATCAACCAGAATGGTTTGAATCGTTAATCTTATGGCTGAGGCATTAGTTTGATAGGCCAAGCTTGGGAATACCTGAAGGTGGGTGGAAACTGATGAAATTACTGTTGCTATAACAATGACAATATTGGACTGGACACAGTGTATTACAGACTTCTCTCCATGATACACCTCTGAAGATGCCAGCCACAGATGTAGGCAAAACATTAGGAACAAGATCTCCCAGACCACAGCCACACAGCCTGGAAAACCCACAGCATTCCAGAGACAGAGTCCAATGCCTGAATTGGATTCCAAAGAGACACTGGGCACAATGACCAGAGGTCAGACCAGAAAGCACTGAGCAAAGTCTGCTGGGTAAGCAGTCCAATTATAAGAAAATGTAGCCCTGTGGTAATGTTAAGAGAACTCAGTCTTCCTAGACAAAGAAAGCACTTGTCCTCCAGGAGAGAACCTTGGTTTAATGATTCAAAGCCAGGAAACATCTAGTGGCTGATTAGATTTAGGGTGGAATTGATGAAACCCCAATTCTAGGGTCATTCTAATTCAAAGCAAGGTAGCGGTTCCCAAGAATAAGGCAAGAGAAGGGCTGATGGAATTAGAGAAGAAAGAATAGTTATCTGAAAGGTTTGAGTGTATCAGTCTATCTGGCACTTAACATATCTTTTGTGAACAAGAAAGCAGGTGATCTGAGTCCTAGAGCAGCTGATGTTTCTCAGGGCTTGGCCATTGTTCTCTAGATATGAAAGATATAGCTGGCTGATATGCATTACAGTGGCGGACCAAGAGGTTTGTTCAGAAAGATCCTTTTCCTATAAGCAACACAGTACAGGGCTGCAGATGGCATCCATTTTAACCTGTGTTGCCAGAGTACCTTTATGGAGGACCGGTGGAGCACTGCTTCCCTATCTCACCATCAGTCTGAGGGGTAACAGTACGACCATGTTTGAAAATCATACTTTTTACACAGTTTGAAACAAAACTTCTTCCTCAAAATTCCCCAAACAGAGCTGGAGATGGCCTCCATTTTAACCTAGAATTATTGAATAATACTTTTTACACATTTAAAAACAATAGTTCTTCTTCAAAAATCAACTGACAAATGAGAAGTTGGGTTTCCTGTAATTGCCAAAAAGACCATAATTAATTCTATTGCTTCCTCAATTCTCTGTGGAGAGCAAGCAGCCAGGAGCAGAACCGGTTAGGACAACAGTGGCAGGTGACAAATGTTCCTGTTCACTTTAGAACTAGCAACAGGCAGAGGTCTACTGGGATGATTGATTCTACTTTATAATTAAACTTCTGACTTCAATCCTGTCAGTGCTAGGCTGATCCCGAGTCAGGGCAATGGAATCATGGAAACTATTGATTATCTTCTTTAAAACAGATGGCACAAACTGAACACTAGAAAGAGCTAGGGTTGCAAAACCACCATACTATTGTTTCTGCTATAAATTCAACCCTGGGAGCCAATTATCAGAAACAAAGTTTGCACTTAGGATGCTGATCTTAGTGATGCTGGTGCTACTGTTTTTCAGTCGTGTTGTGGGCAAGGTTCATGTTTTGCAATGCACTGCCGTGGATATCTATCCCATTCGCTGTCTGTATCTTCAGCCAGGAGATCTTATAATTGGTGTCATTGTATCTCAGACACTTTTTATCACCAGTCCGAAAGACTTCAAGCGCCAATCACATGGGGTGCTAACTGAAAAGTTTGTGTAAGTAATATAAGACTCCTTTTTGTTATACCATGTGCACCCTTTATACTTTCTGCTGGAATAATCATACAGGTTACCTTCACATGTTTTCGTTTCCATTCCTAGAGATTGTGTCAGATCCAGATCTAAAGCACCATTATGTTATGGAAGTTTTTACCCATTGAAAACCCCAGACCAAGTTGGCTAATAGCAAGCTAGGTTTATTAACATTTCTGCAGCCATGGAGAGAGCAATACCGTGGTATCAGCCCCCTAAAGTCTGCATCACAATACAGCTCATTTTAAGACATTTCTGAACAGACCCTCCTGACCACTTCTGGCCAATCCTGGCCGGCTGTCCATGCAGGCTCACAAACATGACTTGTTGCAAATCATCACATTCCCAATATATATTTTTAAAAGAATAAGTTCAGCATTAAAAGCATACATTCAGCATCATCTGACTTGGTTACGTATGGGGCTACTTATAGTTTCTGTCCAGTAAGCATAATCAGCAAAAAGCCTAACCAACTGGGTGAACCATATTCACATGCTTCAAACCCCCAGGTCAGTGCTCACTGTTGCCCTTTTACTCATGAGCAAGACATATCAAAAGGGGAAGGATGTCAGAGGCAACCACAGGACTTTCTTTAATAGAAGAGGTTGCTCATGACCATAGGCAACTGAGGAGTTGGATGTAGTGATAGTTTGGTACCCAAATATGTGGTGCTTAGAACAGGAATGCTTAATGCTACATTAAATAAATCAAAAACATCTGTCATACACTTCTGCCCATTGGATTATCTATTTTTTGTCTGCTTCATCCAATTTATTTCATTAATATTAATGCTCCATTAATCAATATGGTCATATTGACAGAGTTCAAGCAGGATATGTTTAACTAATTCAATTGCCACTTGAATATACGTAGATAACTATCTCTGTACTTTTAAATACTGCCTTGTCTGGAAAAAGCAATAAACTGCACAAAAACTAGTTTTAAACATTTCTAGTCCTCTCCTTAAATTTTAGTTAAACCATGAACTATAGCCATTGCATATTACACTTAAAAAAATAGACTCATAGCTTTAAAAGATGGTAAAATACAGGGAACCAATTGAATCAGGTCTACAAATAAAGTGACCAGCTAGAATTTTCTTGACACAGCATAGCACCAATGCCGGTCTTGAATCTAAAACAGTTGAATAGTCTGGAACTGTTTGTTGAATAGTTTGTTGGCTTAATTTTCAGAAGTATAAGGTGAATAATACCCTCTTAATAGGAGAGAGCTGTATTGGAGAATGCTGTTCTTGAGGTGTATCCTAGTCCATTCTTTAATATTTGTGAATCTGCCTGTTTTCTGATTTTGGGGGTGTTGGCTTCATAAGAGCAGTATTTATCCATGATTCACAGAACTGCATGTGTGCTGGCTTCCCCTCCTGAGATTCACCAGAAAGGGTGGATAGATGGTATGGAATATGACTGTATGTGGGTTGGAATCTCCGAGTTTTCCTCTACCACTGGTTATTGGACAATCTTTCTCCTCTCACACTCTGCGATATCGTTATTATTGCTGATTTGAGGTTCTGTCAGATGCACCTTTTGTCTATGTGTGTGTTAAACGAGTAAAAATTATATATTACATAATTAGATTAAAATTGTTTCTCAACAGCTAATCTAAGTTTGTTCCAAGATGGCTCCAGAGTTGTTACAGTCTTTTGTTGCTGGTCAGTCCAGTTATCTATGCTGCACTTTTTTTATCTCCAAAAAGGAAAACCAATTTCTCTCATTCGAGCATTTTATTTTTCGAATCCCAGTGCGAAAGCATTTTTAAAGCGGATGCTGAGGATGTGAGGCAGGATATAATTGAAATGGATGGCACGTTTCTCTAATCTGGGGCAATAACAATATTCTCAGTCATGCTTACTCCAAATATTAACCATGTTCAGGTATTACATACATAGCTAAGGCTTGAATAATAATTGCCACACAAATGTTGTCTGGAGATTTCACAATGCAATATCAATAAAAGCAGTTATATGGCTCAGAGGTGTTAATTTTACAATCAAAAGAATATGTTGATGATGCTGCCTATAAATATTTATTGCAGGTACATGCCTCAGAACTACCAGCATATCCTGGCTCTGGCATTTGCTGTCAAGGAGATCAATGAGAATCCAGAGATCTTGCCAAATCTCACCCTGGGGTTCCATATCTACGACAGCCATCTGAATCCAAAATTGACATATCGTGCCGCTCTGCAACATATTTCCCCAAGGAACAGGTTTGTCCCCAACTACAGGTGTCATATCCAGGACAACGTACAAGCAGTTCTTGAGGACATTAATTCAGATGATTCACAAATTGTCCAAGACCTTTTCAACATCTATAAGATCCCACAGATAGGCAGTCAGGGTGGGATGCACAGTTTTGCCAATTGTTTACCTGCTTGATTACACCCTTTTGACATCATCATGGTCTAATTTAATCTGTTTTGTTGACAAAAGAATATGGTATAAGCATTCCTTTAAAGATTATTTATACTTCACCATGTTAATATTGATCTCTGGAGTAGTTCAGAGTGTATGTTTTGAAGAGAATTGTATTTTTTTTAAATAAAGCATTCCTTAAATAAATTATCAAAATTAATTTAAATGCTGTGTGTAGTTCATACAACAGTAGATTTCTTATCGAATTGATCAAATCTCTCTGATTGGTCCACTTTTACACAAGTAGCCTATTCTGGTTTAAATCATGTAACATTGCTAACTAACAGTGCGTCAGTACATTAACATCAGCCATTTTCTGGGGAAGACAAAGTAGTTTTTTTTTTAAAGCAGTGTGTTTTCCTAGCACACTCCTACAGATATTATAGAAGCAGCATCATGTCCAACAATGAGCTCCCACTTCAATAAATAGAGTCATGAAGCAGAATCATAATGAGGAATACTTTGAATTCCTCTTGCCTTCAAACCCACAGAAGAGGAAGTAGGGTGTACCCATTGCTTACACTGGGTACAGATGCACATATTCTAGCTTGCTCTGGTTGCTAAAGGAAATAAAAAGCTGCTAATAGTTCTGGGAGGTGATGGGGCTATTCTGCCCTTTCTCCCACCTTGAGAAAGGCCATTATCTGCTCAATACTATTGCTGCCGGGGTGGGGGTAATCTCTGTTGCTGCTGACATGCACCTTACGAAATGGGAGCTTTCGACAAGGAATCCACCAGGTGGTCAGATTTAGAGCACCTCCTTTGATAGAGAAGTAGCAGTGAGTTTAGCCTGGTTTAATTGGTATTGAAATAAATTATTGGTCATTTGCTGGCTGCAAGACAAGCTACCTCCACCTCTAATGGCCATGCCAATAATCAGTTAATCAATCAATAAATTAATCAATTCTCTCTCTCTCTCTCTCTCTCTCCATATTAGATTATGTTCTTATATTACAACAACCACCTTTATTTGGCATTTAAAAATAGGTTCTAGAGCGTTGCCAGACATTTTTGAAATACAATTCAAGAGTACATTCAAAGCGCAGTCAGGAAGACTGTATATAGCAGTATACATTACTTAGCAAGTTCTGTCACTTATAAAATAAATTTTGCTACTTTTTCCAAGAGCATGACATCTGGATTGTTTAACAGAAGCTCCACAACAGAACAGTCAGAGTCACTTTCAGATTTGTCTAGGGCCAGCCTGGGAGAGAAATTCCTAATGCCCACATATCTCGGACAGTCAAGAATAATGTGAGCAAGAGTCTCCACTTGATTTTTACAGTGTGGACAAACCCGATCCTGGAGAGGGATGGATAAGTAACGACCCTTTGTAATGGTCGATGGGAAGGTATTGGATCTGGCCCTTGTGATAATCCATCTCTGTTGGGGTTCAGTTAATAATTCAAGATATTTGGCTATGTGCCCCTGTTCCGGTATTATTCCGACAGAGAGGGGTGAGGTCTTATATATTCCTTAAGGTCCAGATAAGAAATCATGAAATATAGCACTAAGCAAAGTGTATCTGTTTCATTTTGTAAATCTGTCTTTAGCTTTTGTATGGTCCTACCCCAGTGATGATGGATAACACTCAACTCCCATCCTTCTATAATATGGTTCCAAATGAAACCCAACAGTATCTAGGAATTCTTCAATTACTGCTGCATTTCAATTGGAAGTGGATTGGATTCTTGACTATGGTTGGTGTGAACTTAGAGTGGTTCGTTCAGAGGATGTTTCCAGTCTTTTCCCGGCATGGCATTTGTTTTGCCTTCATGTATTCACAGTCTGATATGGTAGGCAATGATTATACGAAAGGCTATCTTAAAAGTTTTTCAGAACTGTATGAAAAAATGATGGGGAGCACTGCCAACGTAATTATCTTCAAAGGACAAGCTCGTACCTTTTTAAATGCCAGAGGTATGATAGAATTAGCACAGATTAAATACATGATGCCAAAACCGAAAGGCAAAGTATGGATTGTAACAGTTCACATGGACTTAAAAACATATCACGACAAATTAAGCCGGGATGTGCAAATCTTCCATGGCATGATATCAGTTTCCCTTCACTCTAATGAACTTCAGGGATTCCAAGACTTTTTTAAGAGCAGAAAGCCATCCAGTGTGGAGGGAGATGCGTTTCTCAAGGACTTCTGGTCATACACATTTCGTTGTGCATTACCAAATTCAGTTCTCGGCAATGTGCGTCAGGCTAATTGCACAGAAGATGAGACACTGAAGGACCTTCCTGCATTTGAAATGAGCATGTCTGGTCAAAGCTACAGCATCTACAATGCGGTCTATGCTGTTGCTTACGCTTTGCATGCTATGTATTCTTCAAAAATTCAAGCAAGGATGCAAGGAGAGAGAAGGAAGCTGCTAAATCACCAACCCTGGCAGGTAGCGCATCACCTTTGTACTCTGGAGAGCAACATTGTCACAGGCTGAGAGTATTTGCAACACTACTGTTCTTTCACCTACACCTGAAACAACTGTTTTATATGCATAATGCTGGAGATGGGGTTGATATCATAATAGTACTTCATCCCTGTGACATTGGTAGTGACATAGGTAGAACCTGTGTGCGAGTTAAAACTCTGTGAATACAACAGCAAAACTACAGCAGCAGTGGCGTAAGAGGTTAAGAGCTCGTGTATCTAATCTGGAGGAACCGGGTTTGATTCCCAGCTCTGCCACCTGAGCTGTGGAGGATTATCTGGGGAATTCAGATTAGCCTGTACACTCCCACACTCCCACACACGCCAGCTGGGTGATCTTGGGCTAGTCACAGCTTTTCAGAGCTCTCTCAGCCCCCCCACCTCACAGGGTGTTTATTGTGAGGGGGGAAGGGCGAGGAGATTGTAAGCCCCTTTGAGTCCCCTGCAGGAGAGAAAGGGGGGATATAAATCCACACTCTTCTTCTTCTTCTTCTACATGTTACCCCAGACACCATTTGTAAATTACCATAATGGTTCAATACTCACAACTTTTTTTGCATTTGAAAATGTGAGTGAGAGCAGGAAAGAATATTGCCTGGTGCTGTGTCAGCACATACCCAATTTGGCCCTCATGCCAACTTTTGCACCTCTAAATTATTGCAGGTGTTGGTTGGACCCATGTCTGCCATAACAAGTGGTAGAGACAACAATTTCTTGTTCATCAGTGATACATTCTTATACTTAAGCACATTTTCTAGCTCCTTCTTGGCTGCCCACCCCAGTTTTCTATATCTTTTGTTAGTTATGTGGTGTCATCTGCATATTTCAAATAGTTGTTCATTCCACGAATTTTCACTCTACCTTCACCTAAATGTAATCCAGCTTCACTGAGTAGGGCCAGGATTTTTGAATGATATCTGGCACTGCCTGATGGTGTGGTGCCAGATGTGAGAATATTGGTGGGAGCTGGGCAGCATGTGCAGCTCTGGTGGCAGTACCAGAATGGAGCTCATTTTCTGAGGCGGGAAAATGGCTTGTGTACCCTTTTCTTTGCTTCAGGGATTCTCTGAAATGATTTTGGGATGAGTGCCTGGGGGACCTGCCAAGCTCGGGGGCTGTTAGATTTGCCCTCACCTCAAGTGGCAAGGGGAACTATGGTTGATTCCCCACTGGCGCAATCGACCTAGGTTTGACCCTGTCCATGAAAGTATTGACCTAGGTGGATTCAACAGTCACTCCCCACAGCAGCCAAGGTTGTCGTGCTGGAGCCATGCTCAGAGGGTAAGATCACCTTGACGCCTCTTCGTTCCTGATTGGCTGTTGTGTGCTCTGCTCAGCTATCAGATCAAAATGGCATCTATCAGAATGACAGATGCCACCAGAAAGGAGCGAGGGAGTGTAATCGATTGGACCTTACGTTGCTAGGCAGGAAAAATGTTGCAACTTCGTTGCTATCAGCAGTGTGTAAACAGGTGCCATTTATATGTATGGCTGTTGCTTCATATACAAGAAAGAATTTTTTTTAAAGGCTCACTTTTCCCCACTGTGAGTCTCCCATTCTGCGCATGCCCAAAACACTTATCTGTGATTGGCTGAACGGGAGAATCACGTCAAGGAAGATTCCCCACTTTACCAGCTTCGACCTGAGTTCGACCTAGGTTGGCAGAAAAAACTGTACCTGCCTAGTAGAGTCAGAAATTTAACAGTAAGAAGGGTCAGAGATGGAACGGACTTGGGTTGAACTCAGCGGATGTGGGGAGTTCCTAGGTCGAACCTAGGTTGATACTAGGACAATTCCGCAAGTGGGGAATCAACCAATGAGTGGTTGGTTCCATGTGGAACCCATTTAATTGCCATCTCAGATTACCTCCATCCTGGCTCAGCCAAGTGGCTGATGCAAGGCAGAGCGGAGATATCAGCAGACAAGCGGGGTCTCCTGATGTTTATCTGCCAACAGGAAGGTTGCCTGATAACTGGATCTATGTGCCTTGCTGTGTTAATGTTCTGAAAACTGCTGTTGCAATAAAGCTGTGGCTATTTCTCTCCAACTGAAGTGTTTGGTTATTCTGTATTACTGGGTCACCCCCTTCCCATTTTTCCTCCCTCCCTGCCTTTCTATGACTTCAAATATTTCTGCTTGTATCCTGTCTGCTCCTTGTGACATGTTTCTCCCATTTTTTCTCAGTGCACCTTCCGTTTCTCTTACAATAGTTGTGAATTCTTCTCAAATGATTCTTTTTGGAACTGTCTATGATAATTATTTGCACTTCTGCATTGCTGGAAATCTGCATTAAGTCTTTTGATTCTGATTCTTTCACCTTTTGCTTCTTGTTTGTCTTCAATAATTTTAAAAACTGTTATTAGACATCCATCAAGGTTTTTCATTTCTCTTGGCTTCAGAAATAATCTTTGCACATTCTTTCTTGATAATATCTCTAATCTCAACCCGTATTTCTTCTTGTTCAGGTTCTCTTGCACATACAAAGTTCAAGTTCTTCTGGAATTCTGCTTAGGTTTTATTTTGGCCATATGAATTCATCTTTTTTTTTGGGGGGGGGGGTGCTTGTCCTATAAAATCCAGCTGTCTGGGAAGAGAGAAACAGACAAAGCTTTAAAAAGCCACAAAGGTTTTCAGCTTCTTTGACTTTCAGCTATCTTTCCCCACCATGTCTGAAGCCACAGCAAGTTTCAATGGAAGCAGGCAAGCTAGAAGGACTGTGTGGAGGTTGGCTCACCCAGTCCCTGCACACAGTTCTTCCCTGCTGCCTTTAAACCCAAACCCAACATATTTTGCACCAAAGGTTAGAAGTGCAGAGTGCTGAATATCATACAATAATGTAACAGAATATATTTCAAATAAATATTTCATTAAGTACGCATTTCTATTTGTAGATTCTCAAATCTTAATCATATAGATCAGTGGTTCTCAACCTTCCTAATGCCGCGACCCTTTAATACAGTTCCTCATGTCGTGGTGACCCCCAATCCTAACATTTATCCATTTTACAGATGGAGAACACTGATGCAGACAGTCTTAGGTGACCCCTGTGAAAGGGTCGTTCGACCCCCAAAGGGGTCCGGACCCACAGGTTGAGAACCACTGAAGATTCTTTTGTCTAATGACATTCACATATGCTGTGATAAAACATCCAAAACAAGGTAGCTGCAATTATAAAGAATGTTTCAGTTTTTGCATGTGCAGATGTACAGCTAGTAGAGTTAGATACCATCTTCAGTCAAAGGCTCACAGAAAAGCAGCAGCCATATCTGTCTATGGAAGTATTGACAGCAATCAAGACATTTTTACAGAGCATATTGTGTAAGATGGGTCCTGCAACACAATATGGGATGGAACAACCATCCGGAACAAATCCACAAATTTCACAGATCTTTTGAAGCCCCACTTTTTCTATCATTTTGGTTCAATGTTTACACTTCTACCCCTACTGAAATTATGCTGACATCTAAATGAAGCAACTAGGTGAAGCACACACCTGTCCTCCCATATAGCAACTGCTCAGTCTACCCATTCCTTGATTTTTTCCTTGATTGTCACCTATTTTTGATCGCTCTCTCACCTCTTCTTGATTTTTTTCATTCTCACCTATTTTTGATTGCAAGGTTCTCAAGGTGGGTGCACCATCATTGCAGTCATTAAATTCAGTGTAGAACAACTGTGTTAAATGTTCTTTGTTTATTGGATGACAATAAATACACTTGCCATCCAGCGCAAAATGCAATCGTCGTACTGTGCTGCTCATGGTCATATCCAAATTAGATGAGACATAATGACTTTCTTAATGTCCATCCATGCCATCTGACAAAAAGTTCCCGCTCTATTTAAATACAAGCCTGTTAACTGCATAGATTTAAACCTGCATGCATGGAGTGAAGAATACACAGACCTTTAAAAAGTCCATTGAACTAATCATATTCACTGGTGAATTTAAACATAGGAGATGGTGGATGTTGCTATTTATTTTTTAATAAAGAGGCAGACTTATTTCTCATTTTTCAATGTAGCTCCATCACTTTCTGAGATGCGTCTCATTTAACAACAGCGCTGGAGATCAGATTTCCTTTGACCACAATGGAGAATTGATAGCAGGACTCGATATTATCAACTGGGTAACATTTCCAAACCAATCTTTTGTTAGAGTGAAAGTGGGAAAGATCCATGCCCAGGTTCCTTCACAGCAAGAACTTCAGCTAGATGAAGAATCCATGGTATGGCACCCCCGATTTAACCAGGTAAGATTACAAAACAGCCTTTTTAGGAATAGGCTACTGTGGAATAGTAGGGTGTGTGGGTTCAGGAAGGATCTCTCATCATTGTTGGGAAAGAACCAACAACTCATGGCATGATGTGAGCTCTTATAATACATGAGAATTTCAAGCCATTGTTCCAAGACTAAGGCTTGGTTCTTTTGGCTTAGGTACGACCTGTGTCTTTATGCAGTGAGAACTGCAGTCCTGGATATAGAATGACAAAGAGGGAAGGGGAGCCCTTCTGTTGTTATAATTGCAGCCAATGTCCAGAAGGGACAATCTCTGATCATCAAGGTAAGAGATGTACACTACAGAGTCCTCAGATGAGTTGGTGGTACTCTTAAAGGAATAAGCCTGTAAGAAACAGCAAGATGTAAAACATAGAAAAGACTCAGGATTAGATGACATGTTACGGAGAGCTGTCAGCAAATATTGTGGGCTCATAAAATATACCAGTCAGTTCCATACCGACTTCCTATTCTAATACTGTATCAAGGCAGAATACAGACTCAACTGGCAGTGCATAGTTTCCCTCTTATGTAGATGGCAGGAAAATGTGCAGTATGTTGAGAGTTGCAGAAAACCTGAATAAAAATGAGTTTACAAAAAAGTTTCTAATTTGATCGAGAACCCCTTTGAGTAACAAAGACTTCCTTTGAAAAACATTTGACCATATGTCTCACTATTTGCAATCAACTTGGAATCTGGTTCATGTTCATCCAGTAAGTATTAGACATTAGTTATGCAAAATGTATTCCTGCTGGTTTGTTTAATTTATGAACTGAGTTCAATTTCTAGTAAGTTTAGTTCACAAATAAATGAACTATAAAGGCAGTCTGCTAGACCTAAAAGACACTGCCTCTTTTACAGACATGCCTGACTGTTCCCAGTGCTCCGCTGGTCATTTTCCACACAAGAACCAGAACTATTGCATTCCCAAGATGATCAGCTTCTTATCTTATGAAGAACCTTTGGGAGCTGGTTTTCTCTGTGTTTCTTTGACTCTGTCTTTCATCACAGTCTTAGTACTTGGAATATTTATAAAGCACCACAGCACCCCCATAGTCAAAGCGAACAACAGTAAGCTGACATACACTCTTCTCAATTCGCTTCTTCTATGCTTCCTTTGTGCTCCAGTACTATTCATCCCCCCCCCCCCCCCCCCCCCCCCCCCCACCCCCCCCCCCCCCCACCCCCCCCCCCCCCCACCCCCCCCCCCCCCCACCCCCCCCCCCCCCCACCCCCCCCCCCCCCCACCCCCCCCCCCCCCCACCCCCCCCCCCCCCCACCCCCCCCCCCCCCCACCCCCCCCCCCCCCCACCCCCCCCCCCCCCCACCCCCCCCCCCCCCCACCCCCCCCCCCCCCCACCCCCCCCCCCCCCCACCCCCCCCCCCCCCCACCCCCCCCCCCCCCCACCCCCCCCCCCCCCCACCCCCCCCCCCCCCCACCCCCCCCCCCCCCCACCCCCCCCCCCCCCCACCCCCCCCCCCCCCCACCCCCCCCCCCCCCCACCCCCCCCCCCCCCCACCCCCCCCCCCCCCCACCCCCCCCCCCCCCCACCCCCCCCCCCCCCCACCCCCCCCCCCCCCCACCCCCCCCCCCCCCCACCCCCCCCCCCCCCCACCCCCCCCCCCCCCCACCCCCCCCCCCCCCCACCCCCCCCCCCCCCCACCCCCCCCCCCCCCCACCCCCCCCCCCCCCCACCCCCCCCCCCCCCCACCCCCCCCCCCCCCCACCCCCCCCCCCCCCCACCCCCCCCCCCCCCCACCCCCCCCCCCCCCCACCCCCCCCCCCCCCCACCCCCCCCCCCCCCCACCCCCCCCCCCCCCCACCCCCCCCCCCCCCCACCCCCCCCCCCCCCCACCCCCCCCCCCCCCCACCCCCCCCCCCCCCCACCCCCCCCCCCCCCCACCCCCCCCCCCCCCCACCCCCCCCCCCCCCCACCCCCCCCCCCCCCCACCCCCCCCCCCCCCCACCCCCCCCCCCCCCCACCCCCCCCCCCCCCCACCCCCCCCCCCCCCCACCCCCCCCCCCCCCCACCCCCCCCCCCCCCCACCCCCCCCCCCCCCCACCCCCCCCCCCCCCCACCCCCCCCCCCCCCCACCCCCCCCCCCCCCCACCCCCCCCCCCCCCCACCCCCCCCCCCCCCCACCCCCCCCCCCCCCCACCCCCCCCCCCCCCCACCCCCCCCCCCCCCCACCCCCCCCCCCCCCCACCCCCCCCCCCCCCCACCCCCCCCCCCCCCCACCCCCCCCCCCCCCCACCCCCCCCCCCCCCCACCCCCCCCCCCCCCCACCCCCCCCCCCCCCCACCCCCCCCCCCCCCCACCCCCCCCCCCCCCCACCCCCCCCCCCCCCCACCCCCCCCCCCCCCCACCCCCCCCCCCCCCCACCCCCCCCCCCCCCCACCCCCCCCCCCCCCCACCCCCCCCCCCCCCCACCCCCCCCCCCCCCCACCCCCCCCCCCCCCCACCCCCCCCCCCCCCCACCCCCCCCCCCCCCCACCCCCCCCCCCCCCCACCCCCCCCCCCCCCCACCCCCCCCCCCCCCCACCCCCCCCCCCCCCCACCCCCCCCCCCCCCCACCCCCCCCCCCCCCCACCCCCCCCCCCCCCCACCCCCCCCCCCCCCCACCCCCCCCCCCCCCCACCCCCCCCCCCCCCCACCCCCCCCCCCCCCCACCCCCCCCCCCCCCCACCCCCCCCCCCCCCCACCCCCCCCCCCCCCCACCCCCCCCCCCCCCCACCCCCCCCCCCCCCCACCCCCCCCCCCCCCCACCCCCCCCCCCCCCCACCCCCCCCCCCCCCCACCCCCCCCCCCCCCCACCCCCCCCCCCCCCCACCCCCCCCCCCCCCCACCCCCCCCCCCCCCCACCCCCCCCCCCCCCCACCCCCCCCCCCCCCCACCCCCCCCCCCCCCCACCCCCCCCCCCCCCCACCCCCCCCCCCCCCCACCCCCCCCCCCCCCCACCCCCCCCCCCCCCCACCCCCCCCCCCCCCCACCCCCCCCCCCCCCCACCCCCCCCCCCCCCCACCCCCCCCCCCCCCCACCCCCCCCCCCCCCCACCCCCCCCCCCCCCCACCCCCCCCCCCCCCCACCCCCCCCCCCCCCCACCCCCCCCCCCCCCCACCCCCCCCCCCCCCCACCCCCCCCCCCCCCCACCCCCCCCCCCCCCCACCCCCCCCCCCCCCCACCCCCCCCCCCCCCCACCCCCCCCCCCCCCCACCCCCCCCCCCCCCCACCCCCCCCCCCCCCCACCCCCCCCCCCCCCCACCCCCCCCCCCCCCCACCCCCCCCCCCCCCCACCCCCCCCCCCCCCCACCCCCCCCCCCCCCCACCCCCCCCCCCCCCCACCCCCCCCCCCCCCCACCCCCCCCCCCCCCCACCCCCCCCCCCCCCCACCCCCCCCCCCCCCCACCCCCCCCCCCCCCCACCCCCCCCCCCCCCCACCCCCCCCCCCCCCCACCCCCCCCCCCCCCCACCCCCCCCCCCCCCCACCCCCCCCCCCCCCCACCCCCCCCCCCCCCCACCCCCCCCCCCCCCCACCCCCCCCCCCCCCCACCCCCCCCCCCCCCCACCCCCCCCCCCCCCCACCCCCCCCCCCCCCCACCCCCCCCCCCCCCCACCCCCCCCCCCCCCCACCCCCCCCCCCCCCCACCCCCCCCCCCCCCCACCCCCCCCCCCCCCCACCCCCCCCCCCCCCCACCCCCCCCCCCCCCCACCCCCCCCCCCCCCCACCCCCCCCCCCCCCCACCCCCCCCCCCCCCCACCCCCCCCCCCCCCCACCCCCCCCCCCCCCCACCCCCCCCCCCCCCCACCCCCCCCCCCCCCCACCCCCCCCCCCCCCCACCCCCCCCCCCCCCCACCCCCCCCCCCCCCCACCCCCCCCCCCCCCCACCCCCCCCCCCCCCCACCCCCCCCCCCCCCCACCCCCCCCCCCCCCCACCCCCCCCCCCCCCCACCCCCCCCCCCCCCCACCCCCCCCCCCCCCCACCCCCCCCCCCCCCCACCCCCCCCCCCCCCCACCCCCCCCCCCCCCCACCCCCCCCCCCCCCCACCCCCCCCCCCCCCCACCCCCCCCCCCCCCCACCCCCCCCCCCCCCCACCCCCCCCCCCCCCCACCCCCCCCCCCCCCCACCCCCCCCCCCCCCCACCCCCCCCCCCCCCCACCCCCCCCCCCCCCCACCCCCCCCCCCCCCCACCCCCCCCCCCCCCCACCCCCCCCCCCCCCCACCCCCCCCCCCCCCCACCCCCCCCCCCCCCCACCCCCCCCCCCCCCCACCCCCCCCCCCCCCCACCCCCCCCCCCCCCCACCCCCCCCCCCCCCCACCCCCCCCCCCCCCCACCCCCCCCCCCCCCCACCCCCCCCCCCCCCCACCCCCCCCCCCCCCCACCCCCCCCCCCCCCCACCCCCCCCCCCCCCCACCCCCCCCCCCCCCCACCCCCCCCCCCCCCCACCCCCCCCCCCCCCCACCCCCCCCCCCCCCCACCCCCCCCCCCCCCCACCCCCCCCCCCCCCCACCCCCCCCCCCCCCCACCCCCCCCCCCCCCCACCCCCCCCCCCCCCCACCCCCCCCCCCCCCCACCCCCCCCCCCCCCCACCCCCCCCCCCCCCCACCCCCCCCCCCCCCCACCCCCCCCCCCCCCCACCCCCCCCCCCCCCCACCCCCCCCCCCCCCCACCCCCCCCCCCCCCCACCCCCCCCCCCCCCCACCCCCCCCCCCCCCCACCCCCCCCCCCCCCCACCCCCCCCCCCCCCCACCCCCCCCCCCCCCCACCCCCCCCCCCCCCCACCCCCCCCCCCCCCCACCCCCCCCCCCCCCCACCCCCCCCCCCCCCCACCCCCCCCCCCCCCCACCCCCCCCCCCCCCCACCCCCCCCCCCCCCCACCCCCCCCCCCCCCCACCCCCCCCCCCCCCCACCCCCCCCCCCCCCCACCCCCCCCCCCCCCCACCCCCCCCCCCCCCCACCCCCCCCCCCCCCCACCCCCCCCCCCCCCCACCCCCCCCCCCCCCCACCCCCCCCCCCCCCCACCCCCCCCCCCCCCCACCCCCCCCCCCCCCCACCCCCCCCCCCCCCCACCCCCCCCCCCCCCCACCCCCCCCCCCCCCCACCCCCCCCCCCCCCCACCCCCCCCCCCCCCCACCCCCCCCCCCCCCCACCCCCCCCCCCCCCCACCCCCCCCCCCCCCCACCCCCCCCCCCCCCCACCCCCCCCCCCCCCCACCCCCCCCCCCCCCCACCCCCCCCCCCCCCCACCCCCCCCCCCCCCCACCCCCCCCCCCCCCCACCCCCCCCCCCCCCCACCCCCCCCCCCCCCCACCCCCCCCCCCCCCCACCCCCCCCCCCCCCCACCCCCCCCCCCCCCCACCCCCCCCCCCCCCCACCCCCCCCCCCCCCCACCCCCCCCCCCCCCCACCCCCCCCCCCCCCCACCCCCCCCCCCCCCCACCCCCCCCCCCCCCCACCCCCCCCCCCCCCCACCCCCCCCCCCCCCCACCCCCCCCCCCCCCCACCCCCCCCCCCCCCCACCCCCCCCCCCCCCCACCCCCCCCCCCCCCCACCCCCCCCCCCCCCCACCCCCCCCCCCCCCCACCCCCCCCCCCCCCCACCCCCCCCCCCCCCCACCCCCCCCCCCCCCCACCCCCCCCCCCCCCCACCCCCCCCCCCCCCCACCCCCCCCCCCCCCCACCCCCCCCCCCCCCCACCCCCCCCCCCCCCCACCCCCCCCCCCCCCCACCCCCCCCCCCCCCCACCCCCCCCCCCCCCCACCCCCCCCCCCCCCCACCCCCCCCCCCCCCCACCCCCCCCCCCCCCCACCCCCCCCCCCCCCCACCCCCCCCCCCCCCCACCCCCCCCCCCCCCCACCCCCCCCCCCCCCCACCCCCCCCCCCCCCCACCCCCCCCCCCCCCCACCCCCCCCCCCCCTCGCCCCCCCCCCCCCCCCCCCCCCCCCCCCCCCACCCCACCCCCCCCCCCCCACCCCCCCCCCCCACCCCCCCCCCCCCCCACCCCCCCCCCCCCCCACCCCCCCCCCCCACCACCCCCCTCGCCCAACACCCCCCCCCCCCCCCCCGCCCCCCACCCCCACCACCCCCCCCCCCCACCTCCCCCCCCCCCCCCCCCCCCACCGCCGCCCCCCCCCCCCCCCCCCCAATTCAGTCTTTTCGGGGGTGGGGAGGAGGAGTGCCAAAATCCACTATAACCAAATGTGAAAAAAGCCAAATTTTTGGTGCACAGTCCTGTGTGTTTGTATCGACCATCAAATCGCAGGGTTTCCAAGGCAAGGGACAATCAGAGGTGGTTTGTCATTGCCCGCCTATACATCACAACCCTGGTGTTCTCGTCTAATTACTAACCCTGACCACCATTGCAAAGCTTTTGAGATCTGTTGAGCTCAGGTTAGCCTAGGGCAGGGGTAGGCAACCTTTACCACCCAAAGAGCCATTTGGACCCATTTTCCATGGCCCTGAAGGTCTACCAAGCCGGAGAGGCAGCTCCACACAGAGCCGCCTCTGGTTCGGCCCCTCCACTCACCTTTCCTTCCAGCCTAGCTCTGAAGGGCTGGAGGGACACGTCCATGCTACCCTCTGACCTCCAGGCCACGTGGAGCCGCAGTATAAGGCTGAAAGAGCCGCAATCAGCTCCGGAGCCACAGGTTGCAGACCCTTGGCTTAGGGCATCCAAGTCAGTAGTAATGAAACGATTTTAATCGATTTGACAGCTGCCTCTTCTCTTTATTCCACCATGATTTTCTTAAACCTTTTGGCTGAATTTTTGGGGATAAAGAACCACACTGACGGTCTCCTATTCTGTATCATACCGATACTACACTGTTCATTATTTCATGGGCCAGTTTTATAGCAGCAGGACACAGACACAGATTGCAGAACATTTCAAAACAAAACTACTTCCTCAAAATCCAACTGCATTTTCCTATGGACAACCCAATACAGCGCTGGAGATGGCCTCCATTTTAGCCTAAAATGATTGAAACATACTTTTTACACATTTAAAAACAACATTGCTTCCTTAAAATTCAACTGATAGTTGAAATGTTGGGTCCTGTGTAATTACCAAAAGGACTGTAATTAATTCTGTCGCTTCCTAAATTCTCTGTGGAGTACAAGCAGCCAGGAGCAGAACTGGTTAGGACAACAGCGGCAAGTGACAAGTGTTTCTGTTTAGTTCAGAACGGGCCAAGATCTTCTGGGGTTGCCACTTTATAATTAAGCTCCTGACTTCAATCCTATCAGTGCTAGGCTGATCCCTAGTCAGGACACTGGGATCATGGAAACTATTTATTATCTTCTTGTAAAACAGATGACACAAACTGAACAATAGAAAGTGCTACCATTACAGAACCACCATACTAGCGTTTCTGCTATAAATTCAACCCTGGGAGCCAGTTATCCGAAACAAAGTTTGCACTTAGGATGCTGATCTTAGTGATGCTGGCGTTACTGGTTTTCAGTCGTGTTGTGGGAATGGTTCATGTTTCTCAATGTGCTGCTGTGGATAGCTCCCCCATTCTTCGCATGTATCTTCAGCCAGGAGACCTTATCATTGGTGCCATTGTATCTCAGACACTTTTTGTCACCAGTTCGAAAGACTTCAAGCGCCAATCATGTGGAATGCTGTCTGAAAAGTTTGTGTACGTAATTTAAGACATTTTTGTTATACCATGGGCACACTTTCTACCTGAATAATCATATAGGTTACCTTCACATGGTTTCCTTTCCATTCCTAGAGACTGTGTCAGAGTCAGATTTGCATCACCATTGTATAGAGACATCTCAAAAAGGGAAGAATGTCCAAGGCAAGCACATGACATTCTCTAATAGAAGAGGTTGCTCATGATCATAGGCAAACTGAGGAGTTGGTTGTTGTGATAGTTTGGAACCCAAGGATGTGGTGCTTAGAACATTTATGCTTAATGCTACATTAAATAATTCAAAACAATCTGTCATAAACCTCTGCCCATTGGGTTATCTGTTTTTGTCTGCGTCATCCAATTTATTACATTACTATTAATGCTCTATTAATTAATATGGTAATATTGGCAGAGTTCAAACTAGATATGTTTAACTAATTTAATTGTCATTTGAATCTTTAAACAAACAAAGAACCTTTATTGGCATAACAACATTATATACACAGATCCACTTAACCAAGTAGAGGGAAGCTAAAATAAATGTACAGGTAGAGAGGCTGATGTTCAGGATTTGCTCCTAAAGCGCTGTTTTATATACAAATCCAAAAATTTGGTGTCTGCATCATTTGCATCACTACTGGGGCTGTCATCATTTGAATATACATAGCGATCTCTGTATTTTTTAATATTGTCTTGTCTGGAAAAAGGAATGAACTGCACTAAAATGGGTTTTAAATATTCCTTGTCATCCCTTTAACCTGTAATAAAATCATAAACTATAGGCATTTAATGTTACACTAGATAAATAGACTCATAGCCCTAAAAATGGTAAAATGCAGAGCAGCTGTTGAATCAGTTTTACAGGTAAAGTAACCAGCTAGAAATGACTTCACACAACATAGCACCAATGCCCGTCTTGAATCCAAACAGGTGAATTGTCTGGAACTGTTTGTTGAATAGGAGTGGCTTAGGTTGCAGAAGTGTAAGGTGAATAATATCCTCTTAATAGCAGAGAATGCTGTTCCAGATCTTTGTTATTTTTTAGGAATATCCTAGTCCTTTCTTTGATCATTGTGAATCTGCCTGGTTTCTGAATTTGGGAAAGTTGGCTTCATAAGAACAGCATTTATTCATGATACACTGAACTGCATGTCTGCTGGCTTCCCTTCCACAGTCATATCAGGAAGGAATGGATAAGTGGTCTGGGATATGTGTTTGCGTGGGTTGGAATCTCCGAGCTTTCATCTACCACTGGTTATTGGGCAATCTTTCTCCTCTCACACACTGCACTATCATTATTACCATTGATTTGAGGTTCTGTCAGATGCACCTTCTGTGTCCGTGTGTCTGTGTGTCTGTTCACTGTTACACATAGTCTTCCTCCCACCTCCTAGCCTTCTTGCGGGTAAGGAATTTGGTCTGTGCATGGTTAAGTGACAACCAGTTAGGTTATGAATTCTTTTTGTCACAGATTTCTGTGAAGGAAAGATTTCTAGAGATTTCTAGAAGGAAAAAAGGTATTTCTTCTCTAAGAAACAGCTCTGCTTTCCAGAAGGACAGTCACTTAAGTATCAGAAGCAAATCTTTAAAAAAAACCCGCAAGCATGGGCAAAGGTCTGTGAAATACTATGTTTACCTTGACATTCCTTTCCAAGGAACCGACATAAGCTAAGCCCAAGCTTTGCATTAGAGTCTGGTTGAAGCAGACTTCACGTCTCCCTGTTCACTTGCCTTTGTCTTTCACATCCTTCCAGAGAGGGTTTGAAAACTTTTAATTCTTCCCCTCACAATAAGTGGGGTTTCTTTTTACCTATCCTGAACTAGACTATGGCCCCTTCCGCACACGCAAAATAATGCGTTTTCAAACCACTTTCACAACTGTTTGCAAGTGGATTTTACTATTCCACACAGCTTCAAAGAGCGCTGAAAGCAGTTTGAAAATGCATTATTCTGCAAGTGCGGAATGAGCCTATGTTTCTGTTACTAGACAGATGGGCTAATAGTCCTTCTCATCCTGCCTTTTTTTGTCTCCACAAAGGGAAACCAGTTTTTTTCTCATTCAATGGTTTAATTTTTAGAATCCCAGGATAGAGGGCTTTTTTTTCATTAAGACTCCATTCTTCCAGTAGGGTGAGTCATCCCATTCTTTATTTCCAAGTCACAATACAAGGACGCTAGTGGAGGCACATCAATTCAAACTCTCTTTGGGATTCACAGCAAATTCTGCAATTGATTAGTTGGCCCAAGTCTCCATTTATTTTAGATGTGCCATGGAACACAATTCATGAGGCAGTCAGTGGAACTAGCCAATTGGGACAAGCCTTGAATCATAATTCTCACACTAGTATCGTATCCAGATCTCACAATGCAGTATCAATAAAAGCAGTTATATGGCTGAGCGGTATTAATTTTACAGCCAAAAGAGTGTGTTTATGATGCTGCCTAGAAATATCTTTTGCAGGTACATGCCTCAGAACTACCAGCACATCCTGGCTCTGGCATTTGCTGTCAAGGAGATCAATGAAAATCCACAGATCTTGCCAAATCTCACCCTGGGGTTCCATATCTACGACAGCCATCTGAATCCAAAATTGACATATCGTGCAGCTCTGCAACATATTTCTCCAAGGAACAGATTTGTCCCCAACTACATGTGTCATATTCAGGACAAAGTACAAGCAGTTCTTGAGAACATTAATTCAGATGATTCACAAATTGTTCAGGATCTTTTCAGCATCTACAAGATCCCACAGGTAGGCAATCAGGGTGGGATGCACAAGTTTGCCAGTTATTTACCTTCACCAGTACACCCTTTTTACATTATCTGATTTAACTTGTTTAGTTGATCAGAGAATATGGTGTAAGCATGTCTTTAAAGATTCTTTCCTACCTTTATACCTCACCATGTTAGTATTTATCTCTGGGGTAGCTCAGAGTGTATGTTGTGAAGAGAATTGTATTTTTTTAATAAAGCATCACTTAAATTAATTACCAAAATTTATTTAAATACTCTATGTAGTTCATACAACAGTAGATACATTTTTGAATTGATTAGATCTCTCTGAATGGTTCACTTGAACATTAGTAGCCGATTCTGCTTTCCTTCTGTCTTTCTGTCTTTCTGTCTTTCTGTCTTTCTGTCTTTCTGTCTTTCTGTCTTCCTTCCTTCCTTCCTTCCTTCCTTCCTTCCTTCCTTCCTTCCTTCCTTCCTTCCTTCCTTCCTTCCTTCCTTCCTTCCTTCCTTCCTTCTGACCGACCGACCGACCGACCATATTAGATTATGTTCTTATGTATTTCTTATGGTCCAGATAAGAAATAGTGAAATATACCACCACACAAAAGTGTGCCTGTTCCATTTTGAAAATCTGTCTTTAGCTCTTGTATGGTCCTGCCCCAGTGATGATGGATACCACTCAACCCCCATCCTTCTACAGTATGGTCCCAAATGAAACCCAACAGTATCTGGGAATTCTTCAATTACTTCTGCATTTCAACTGGAAATGGATTGGATTCTTTACTATGGTTGGTGTGAACTTAGAGTGGTTCGTCCAGAGGATGTTTCCAGTCTTTTCCCAGCATGGCATCTGTTTTGCCTTCATGTATTCACAGTCCGATATGGTAGGCAATGATTATATGAAAGGCTTTTTGAAAAGCTTTTCAGAACTGTACAAAAAAATGATGAGGAGCACTGCCAACGTAATTATCTTCAAAGGACAAGCTCGTAGCTTTGCAAATACCAGAGGTTTCATAGAATTGGTACAAATTGAATACCTGATGCCAAAACCAAAAGGCAAAGTATGGATTGTAACAGTTCACATGGACTTAAAAATATATCACAAGAAAATAAGATGGGAATGGGATGTTCAGATCTTCCATGGCATGATATCAGTTTCCCTTCACTCTTATGAACTTCAGGGATTCCAAGAATTTTTTAAGAACAGAAAGCCATCCAAGGCGCAGGGAGATGCATTTCTCAAGGATTTCTGGTCGTACACATTTTGTTGTGCATTCCCAGATTCAGTTCTGGGCAATGTGCATCAGGCTAATTGCACAGGAGATGAAACCCTGAAGGACCTTCCTGCATTTGAAATGAGCATGACTGGCCACAGCTACAGCATCTACAATGCGGTCTATGCTGTTGCTTACGCTTTGCATGCTATGTATTCTTCAAAAATTCTAGCAAGGATGCAAGGAGAGAGACGGAAGCTGACAAATCACCAACCCTGGCAGGTAGCGCATCCTCTTTGTAATCTGGAGAGCAACATTGTCACAGGCTGAGAGTATCTGCAGCACTACTGTGCTTTCACCTGCAAGTAAAACCACTCTTTTATATGCATAATGCTTGAGATCGCAATAGGACTTCATCCCTGTGACATCGGCAGTGACGTGGGTCTGTGGCTACAACAGCCAAACTACATGTCACCCCAGTCACGATTTATAAATTGTCATAAGGGTTCAATACTCACAGATTTGTTTGAATTTGAAAACGTGTTTGGGAGCAGGGGAGGATATTCCCTGGTGTTTTAAAACACTTTAAAAAGTCACAAAGGGTTCTTTGGCTTTGAGCTATCTTTCCCCACCACGTCTGAAGCCAAAGCAAGCTTCAATGGCAACAGGGAAGCTAGAAAGGCATTTTGTACCAAAGACTAGTAGTACAGTAGTACAGTGCTTATAATACAACAGTGTAACACAATGTATAGCAAACAAATACTTCAGTTAAGTATGCATTTCTATTTGCAGATTCACAAATCATAAGTCATTTTATTTACAGTCAGCGACCAGTAGTACAAGATCAGGGTACATCAGTTTCAAGGTACCGTTACCATAGCATATATACAGACAAAAGAGTACTAGAAGCACTATTCAAATGTTACATAATCTATAATCTATAATAAGAGTACTAAAAGCACTATACAAAATATTACATAGTCTATGGTATTTACAAGAAGGAATATTTGCGACACTAATATAATTATTATCGTACTTATACACAGTCGGTGACTGGTTCTCAAATTTTAATCACACAGATTCTTGAGTCTAATCAGATTCTTGAGTCTAATCACACAGATTCTTGAGTCTAATCACAAGATAGCAGAAATGATAAATAATGTTTCAGCTTTAACTTGTGGAAATGTATAGCCAGTAGAGTCAGATACCATCTTCAGTCATGCTGAAAAACAGCAGCTATATATGTCTTTGGAAGAATTGTAAGCAAACAAGACCTCTATACAGAGCATTTTGTGTAAGATAGGTCCTGCAACAAAGTATAGGATGGAACAGCCATCCAGAACAAATTCACAAATTTCACAGATCTTCTGAGACCCCATGTTTGCCATCAAAGCTTTGTCTCAATGCTTACACTACTACCTCTACTGAAATTATGCTGACATCTAAATGAAGCATCTAAGGCCCTTTCTGCACGGGCCTCTATGCGCCCTCACACCAGCAAGAATTCTGCCGGCGTGGGAGCAGAGGCTGTTCGCACGCAAACGTGCGAGCAGCCCCAGCAGAGGCCAGCGCAGGAGAGGCGGCTCTGCATGGAGCTGGCTCTTCCCCGTCCCTCTCTTACCTCATCGCTGTCATCGCCCTGCTGTCCTCCTAAGCCCCGCCCACGCTGCCCTCCGACCTGTTCGCATCGTGCCGCTGAGAACACGCTGTTTACTCAAAAACTACCCTTTAAACGGGTGTTTTTGAGGGCGGCCTGACGCCGCCCTGAGGGAAGGGAAGGGGAGCCAGGTTGGCGCTGCTGTGTTTTTGGCCCATGCAGAAAGGGCCTCAGTGAAGCACACACCTCTCCTCCCACATACCAATGATTCCCTCTTTTACCTCTCCTTGGCTGATTCTGCATGGGCCAAAAACAGCAGTGTGAAAATGGTGTGAGAATGTTGTAAAAGGGTTTAAAACGGTGTAAAAGGGTTTATACTGTTTTCACACCGTTTTCACACGGCTGCTTTTTGGCCCATGCGGAATCAGCCCTTGTTTTTTTCCCCCCATTGTCACCTATTTTTGATTGCAAGATTCTCTTGGAGGGTGCACCATCATTGCGTTCATTAACTTCAGTGTAGACCAATTGTGTTAAATATTCCTGATCTATTGGATGACATCAATAAATATACTTGCCATCTAGCACAAAATATAATTGCTTGCACTGTGCTGCTCATGACCTCAAATGAAGTGACTTCCTTCATTTCCTTCCATGCCATCTGTCATGGAATATTCCCACTCTATTTAAATACAAGCCTGTTCGCTAAGTGATTGAAGCCTGCATGCACGGAATGAAAAACATTGATATAAACAGTTCTTTAAAAAGTCCATTGAATTAATCAAACTAATCATATTCATTGGTGAATTTAAACATAGGAAATGGTGGATGTTGCTACTTATTTTTTGATAAGGAGGCAGACTTATTTTTCATTTTTCAATGCAGCTCCATCACTTTCTGAGATGCGTCTCATTTAACAACAGCGCTGGAGATCAGATTTCCTTTGACCACAATGGAGAATTGATAGCAGGACTCGATATTATCAACTGGGTAACATTTCCAAACCAGTCTTTTGTAAGAGTGAAAGTGGGAAAGATCCATGCCCAGGATCCCTCACAGCAAGAACTTCAGCTAGATGACGAATCCATGGTATGGCACCCCCAATTTAACCAGGTAGGACCGGAAAGCAGCCTCTTTAGGAATAGGCTACTTTGGAATAGAAGGGTGTGTGGGTTCAGGGAGGATCCCTCATCATTGTTTGGAAACTACCATCAGCTCTTGGCATGATGTGAGCTCTCATTATACTGAGGAATTTCAAGCCATTGTTCCAACATGAAGGCTTGGTTCTTTTGTTTTAGGTACGACCTGTGTCTTTATGCAGTGAGAATTGTAGTCCTGGATATAGAATGACAAAGAGGGAAGGGGAGCCCTTCTGCTGTTATAATTGCAGCCAATGTCCAGAAGGGACAATCTCTGATCTTCAAGGTAAGAAATGTACAATATAGAGTCCCCTGATGGGTTGCAAGTATGTTTAGAGGAATATGCTTGTAAGAAACAGCAAGATGTAAAACATAGAAAAGTCTCAGGATTAGATGACAAGTTACAAAGAAAGTGAGAGCTGGCAGCAAACATTGTAGGCTCGTAGAATACACCAGTCAGTTCCATACCGGCTACTTATTCTAATACTGTAGCAAGGCAGAATACACACTCAGCCAGCAATGAATTGTCGACCTCTAATGTTGTTGTTGTAGTAGTACATACCCTTTAATGGCATAATAAATCACAGATAAAATAACAGATTGAGAAGGAAATAGACACTTATAAATAAGAGCATAGGTAAAATGGTGATTACAAGCATTTGGAATGAATTGAAATAACATAGCAAAGAAACTTGCCCATTGCCTCCAGGGTATGCCAATCTTAATTGTTCAGTAAAAAAAAATAGTCTTTTGCTGCTCAGTTAGACAGTAGAGGAAGTAATATATTCGCCCTAACTCAGCAATACAGCGGGCAGTGGTACAAAACATGCATTATGGATTCTTCACAGTTCATAGCGCAGATCCAATATATTTCATGATGTGGTCGTTTTAAGGCCCTCCCCTGCTGTAAGGCAGAGGATAAGACATTGTATCTTGCGAGAGATAATGCACAGCGAAATTTGGGTTCAGTTAATAAGTACAAATATTAACTGTGGCAAAAGTACTAAGGGGAATCTTAAGAAAAAGAGGGGAGCAAAATTTATCTGCTTTGCTGATTACGGTGTGGTGCTCCCAATCAAATAGTTTTTTTTCTTGAGGTGATAAAATATTTCAACAGAAAGGTTAGTGCCTCAAAAGCTAGTGCCTCAAAAGCTAAACCCAGGTCCCCAATTTTGGTTTCGATACAGGCTCACCAATCGGTACAATGTACAACTGATTGTACTTGGGATATGAGACTCATATCATCCAAATCCAAAACTTGAATGTAATACACTATGCCCTTGTTTCAAGCAGATATTGATCTGATTCAAGGCATAGTCAAGGAATAGGAGACATCTATCAAAGAGGCTCTTCAAGCCCACTCTTGAGTGGGATAACAGCATGAACATAAGAACATAAGAAAGAGCCTGCTGGATCAGACCAGAGACCATCTAGTCCAGCACTCTGCTACACGCAGTGGCCCACCAGGTGCCTTTGGGAGCTGACATGCAGGAGGTGAAAGCAATGACCTTCTGCTGCTGCTTCTCCTGAGCACCTGGTCTGCTAAGACATTTGCAATCTCAGATCAAGGAGGGTCAAGATTGGTAGCCATAGATTGATTTATTCTCCATAAATCTGCCCAAGCCCCTTTTAAAGGTACCCAGGTTAGTGGCCATCACCACCTCCTGTGGCAGCATATTCCAAACACCAATCAGGCGTTGTGTGAGGAAATGTTTCCTTTTAGAAGAAGAAGAAGAAGAAGAAGAAGAAGAAGAAGAAGAAGGAGGAGGAGGAGGAGGAGGAGGAGGAGGAGGAGGAGGAGGAGTTTGGATTTATATCCCCCCTTTCTCTCCTGTAGGAGACTCAAAGGGGTTTAAAATCTCCTTTCCCTTCCCCCCTCACAACAAACACCCTGTGAGGTACGTGGTGCTGAGAGAGCTCCGAGAAGCTGTGACTAGCCCAAGGTCACCCAGCTGGCATGTGTGGGAGTGTCCAGGCTAATCTGAATTCCCCAGATAAGCCTCCACAGCTCAGGCGGCAGAGTGGAGAATCAAACCTGGTTCCTCCAGATTTGATACACAAGCTGTTAACCTCCTACGCCACTGCTTCTCCTAATTCTTAGTCATAATTCTATTAGTCCTAATTCTTCCCCTAGAATTTTCAATGTGTGCCCTCTGGTTTTAGTATTGTGAGAAAGAGAGAAAAATTTCTCTCTGTTGGCATTTTCTACCCTATGCATAATTGTATAGACTTCAATCATGTCTCCCCCCTCAAACATCTCTCCAAACTAGGGAGTCCAAACACTGCAGCCTCACCTCATAATGAAGGTGTTCCAGTCCCTCAATCATCCTCATTGCCCTTCTCTGAACTTTTTCTATCTCCTCAATATCCTTTTTGAGATGTGACAACCAGAACAGAACACAGTACTCCCAAGAGAGTTCTCCATTTTATTTGCCGGCATCGCCGACAAATAAAAAGATAGGTATTCTAGATCTACCAAGTGTGGGGCTATGAACATTTACCTCCATTGGAGCAGGAGCTAGAAGATGATTTTAAAAGAGCTTGAATAAGGTTGGGACCAAGACAGAACCCTGCATGACTCCTCCCCTCTAATGTAGACAGAAGGAAAATGCACTATATGTTGACAGTTGCAGAAAACCCAAATGAAAATGAACTTTCAAAAAAGTTTGCAGTTTGAGTAACAAAGACCTCTTTTGAAAAATGTTTGACAATATTTCTCACTATTTGCAATCAACTTGGAATCTGGTTCATGTTCATCCAGTATTAGACATCAGTTTTGCAGAGGTGTTCTAGCTAGTTTGATTAATTTATGAACTCTACTGAGTTTAGTTGACAAATAAATGAACAATATGGACAGTTTGCTAGACCTAAAAGACACTGCCTCTTTTGCAGACATGCCTGACTGTTCCCAATGCTCCGCTGGTCATTTTCCACACAAGAACCAGAACTATTGCATTCCCAAGATGATCAGCTTCTTATCTTATGAAGAACCTTTGGGAGCTGGTTTTCTCTGTGTTTCTTTGACTCTGTCTTTCATCACAGTCTTAGTACTTGGAATATTTATAAAGCACCACAGCACCCCCATAGTAAAAGCGAACAACAGTAAGCTGACATACACTCTTCTCAATTCACTTCTTCTATGCTTCCTTTGTGCCTTACTATTCATTGGCAAACCTGGAAAGATAATGTGTCTCCTTCGCCAAACTGCCTTTGGCATCATTTTCTCCATTGCAGTTTCTTCCGTGTTAGCAAAAACAATCACAGTGACTGTGGCTTTCATGGCCACCAAACCTGGAAGCCGGATGAGGAAATGGGTGGGGAAAAGGCTATCTGTTTCCATTGTTCTTTCCTGCTCTATGATTCAAGTAGGCATCTGTATCATTTGGCTAGTAAAATCCCCCCCATTCCCAGATGTTGACATGCATTCAATGACAGAAGAAGTTGTATTAGAATGTAACGATGCTTCTCCTACCATGTTTTACTGTGTCTTGGGCTATATGGGCCTCCTGGCTAGTGTGAGCTTCCTGGTGGCTTTCATTGCTAGGAAGCTACCCGACAGTTTTAATGAAGCCAAGTTCATCACATTCAGCATGCTGATCTTTTGCACCGTTTGGTTATCCTTTGTTCCAGCCTACCTGAGTATCGTCAAAGGAAATACATTGGTGGCTGTTGAGATCTTCTCTATCTTAGCCTCCAGCGCTGGCTTTCATTGGAGCTTCATCTTTTTCCAAATGCTTCATTATTGTGCTTAGACCTGAACTGGCAGATCACAGAGAGCAGCTACTAAGGGCGAAAAATCAATGAACTTGTTGGATTCAGCTTGAGGTAGTATATCTTTGGTCATGCATCGCCTCCAGTCGCCTCTATCGCCGGTGAGTTTCAGCCGCGCAGGCCTGCTCGCGACGAAGCGCGGCGAGCAGGCGCAGGGGAAGTCGGTAGAAGGGTATGCTCAAGATGAGTCGCCAGTTCTCCTCATTGCCGCCGGAATACAGCTCCTCGCCATCGCCCCACCCCTGGAGGTCGGAGGACAGTGTGGGCGGGCTGGCGACGCCTACAGACCTAATGCAGAAGGACACGGTAAGTGGAGGGGGAATAGCTGCCCGCGGCGCTGTTCGCATCACGCTGTAGGAAGACGCCTTCAACAACAACCCTTTAGCAGTTGTTTAGGGCGTCTGAGGTCAGCCTCTGCGGGAGGTGGAAGCGATACGCTGCTGCTGCAGAAGCGGCGCTTGGCAGCGGGACGCTGCCTGGGGGCGGCGCTTTAACGCCTCCCCAGGTCAAGCCAGATGGGCCGCAGAAACGGCCGTAGTTTCATAGCAGTGGAATCATTTCATAGAAGTGTAAACACTGATACTTCCTACCACCACTATTGTTAAATAACTTTTCCTTCATTTCCTTAAGACTATGCGAACAGTTCGGATTGCACTTATGCTTCTGGTGGCTTAAATGCATGGATATGAAAATTCATATACATAGTTCCTTCAATTTTCCTCAAACACCAGAGGGCAGCTAACAGGGAAAGAGCAGTGAAGAAGTTTTACCCTCATGAGTAACTGAATTTTGTAATATTTTCATGAAAATTGTTCCTCAAGGTTATAAATACAGCCACTTCCATATGGCTTGCATTAACAGTAAAGCTGTTAACACTTCCAAAACAGGAGTTTTTGCCCTTTCTTGGATGCTTAGTGGATATATTGCAGTATATTACTGGAGCAGCAGCATGCAGGAGGTTAAGAGCCTGCATCTAATCTGAGGAACTGGTTTGATTCCCAGCCTCTGTCAGCTTCTGAGCTGTGGGAGGCTTATCTGGGAATTCAGATTAGCCTGTGCACCTCCCACACACGCCAGCTGGGTGACCTTGGCCACAGCTCGAGGCCCTCTCAGCCCCACCTACCTCACAGGGTGTTTGTTGTGAGGGGGGAAGGGCAAGGAGATTGTCAGCCCCTTTGAGTCTCCTGCAGGAGAGAAAGGGGGGATATAAATCCAAACTCTTCTTCTTCTTCTTCTGGTTTAAATGCAGTTATAAGAATCAAAATATGAAGTTCCATCACCTCCCCCTGCAAATAAATTGTAAATGTTTACAATTGGCCCTCTTCCAAGACATCGCTAAAAATAATGCTGCCAAACCACTTTCACAACTGTTTGCAAGTGGATTTTGCCATTCCGCACAGCTTCAAAGAGCACTGAAAGCAGTTTGAAAGTGCATTATTCTGCATGTGCGGAATGAGCCAAAATGAATTCGAAAAATGCTTGTTTAGTGAGTCTGAGGAATACACTTGCTTACCTAATCTCCTTAATGAAATATTGGTGTAAAGTACTTCAGAATAGCATTTTCCCTTGTTTAGAATATTCCCATAATGGGGATAAATAATAATTACAGTCTTCATCTTTTTTTTTTAGTTCACAAGCTGGTTTGCAATTTTTATAAATATATTCATAACCTAAAGACATGGTTATACATACTATATTAAATTCCAATTTAATGGTGCATCAATGATAAAGTCTTTGAATTAAATGACTGTTCTGTTTCTTGTTTTATAAGAATGGGTGTGACTAAAATTAAAACAAAACTCATTTTAAACTGTCTCTGTCATACACACGCACATCCAAGCACACGTGCACAAGCACACAAAAATAAACGAAAGGCACGGTTGAAATAAATTCAGGTCTTACATTCGCTGAAATAGCAATGCTGAGGAAATGCTTTCCATTCTCATTCAAAACGATCACGTAATTTTTACTGCTGTTGGTTTGTATTGCCCAGAAAATAAAGGTTTTTGCCATTAAAATGTTCTAGATTCTAAGTGGATTATGATCAAAGCAGCAGATCACACACACACACACAGTGCGAGGAAATTAACAGTGTTGAGAGGAAAGGTATGGAATAGATGAAGGGAATTGAGGATTAAGGGTTTAGTCACCTGATCTTGGAGTAGAAAGGTCCATTGAGCAGAAGAGCTCAGTGACACACATTTACCTCTAGTAGAAGACAGAAAATGCATCATGGGACAATATCAACAGAGAGGTATCCAGAGATATTGAACACTGGCTATTTGGAGAGTGGGCAAAAAGGGACTCTCAGGGTTATGCAGTGTGGCCCTTAATCTCTCAGGGCAAAGAGATGTCCTGCTTTTCCAGGGTAAGACAAAAGAAAGTCATCCATCAGAATGGTTTGAGTCATTAATCTTATGGTTGAGGCATTAGCTTGATTCATCAAGCTTGGGAATGCCTGAAGGTGGGAAGAAACTGATGAAATTGCAGTTTGTATAACAATGACAATGTAAATGAGGTCATCATTGAAGACAGATGAGTCAGATGAAGAGGTTTTGGGGTTAATACCTTACTGGCAGGAGCACTTGAGGTAAATACATTAACTAGTCCTTTGCGTTCAAGGGGTGGAGATGGGAAATGGCACCTTCCAAGGGACTTGTGTTTTCGTAATTTCCAAGGGGCTAATGTTTTCTTAACAAGAAATGTGTTTTTCTTAATCTCTTTAGGAAGTGTGTGTGACAGGTATTTTTCATGGGAAATACAGGCGAGGACAATTTCAGACAAGATTTTACTTTGTCCTTGTGGATACATTAGCCAGTGCAGAGAACGGGCTCCCATTTTGGAAAGGGACTGCTAAGCACCCCAAGGGTTGGTAGGATGGGTAGATGGGTCTAAAAAACAGGGTCGCCCTAACCCAACATGACTCAGTCTGGTAACAACTCCTTCTAAAAAAACTTCAAGGATTTCAACAATTTCTTATGAAACAAATTTCTTAATCTTCAAAAAGCAATACTCTCAATTGATGGTCCCCAACCTTAGAAATACCCAGCTGTGTTTCACCAGGGCTGGAGATGACCTCTACTTTAACCTGAAATGATTTAATCCTACTTTTTACACATTTCAAAACAACACTTGTTCCTCAAAATTCAACTGACAGTTGAGAAGTTGGGTCCCCAGTAATTACCAAAAGGACTTTAATTAATTCTATTGCTTCCTAAATTCTCTGTGGACAACAAGCAGCCAGGAGCAGAACTACTTAGCACAAAAGTGGCAGGTGACAAATGTTCCTGTTTGTTTCTGAACTAGCTAGAGGCAGAGGTCTACTGGGGGGATGGATGCAACTTCATAAATAAACTCCTGACTTCAGTCCTATCAGTGCTAGGTTGATCCCTTTTCAGGGCAACGGAATCATGGAAACTATTGATTATCTTCTTGTAAAACAGATGGCACAGATTGAACAATAGAAAGTGTAACAGCACCACCATACTAGCATTTCTGCTATAAATGCAACCCTGGGAGCCAATTATCAGAAACAAAGTTTGCAACTGGGATGCTGATCTTAGTGATGGTGGCGTTACTGGTTTTCAGTCGTGTTGTGGGAAAGGTTCATGTTTCTCAATGCGTTGCTGTGGATAGCTCCCCCATTCTTCGTATGTATCTTCAGCCAGGAGATCTTATCATTGGTGCTATTGTATCTCAGACACTTTTTGGCTCAGATCCTAAAGACTTCAAGTGCCAATCACATGGGATGCTATCTGAAGAGTTTGTGTACGTAATTTTTGACTTCCTTTCGTTGTACCATGTGCATACTTTATACTTTCTACCTGAATAATCATATAGGTTACCTTCACATGTTTTCGTTTCCATTCCTAGAGATTGGGTCAGACCCAGATCAGCACCACCATTACACGCAGAGACATATCAAAAGAGGAAGGATGTCAGGCAACCACAGGACTTTCTCTAATAGAAGAGGTTTCTCATGATCATAGGCAACTGAGGAGTTGGTTGTTGTGATAGTTTGGTCCCCAAGTATGTAGTGCTTCGAACAGGAATGCTTAATGCTACATTGAATAAATCAAAATTATCCATCACAACTTCTGCCCATTGGACTGTCTATTATTCATCATTCAATTTATTACATTAATATTAATGCTCTATTAATCAATATGGTTATATTGACAGAGTTCAAGCTTGATATGTTTGTTTAATCCAGTTTTCATTTGAATATACATAGATCCCTATCGCTATATTTTAAAATATGATCTTTTCTGGAAAAAGCAGCAAACTGCACAAAAATTGATTTTAAATGTTCCTTGTCCTCCCCTTAACCTTTAGTTAAACCATAAACTAAAGGCATTTGTTTAATGTTACACTAAAAAAATATACTCATAGCCCTAAAAGATGGAAAATGCAGAGCAGATGTTGTATCAGTTTTATAAATAAAGTGCCCAGCTAGAATTTTCTTGGCACAGGATAGCACCAGTACTAGTCTTGAATTTAAACAGTTGAATGGTTTGGAACTGTTTGTTCAATAAGAGCGGCTTAAGTTGCAGACATGTAAGGTGAATAATATCTTCTTAACAGTAGAGAACTGTATTGGAGAATTCTTTGTTCTTTTTTGAGGAATATCCTAGTCCTTTCTTTGATAATTGTGACTTCTGACCATTAGGTTATCTATTTTTTGTCTGCTTCATCCAATCTATTACATTAATATTAATGTTCTATTAATCAATATGGTTATAATGAAAGGCTTCACACTGGATATGTTTAACTAATTCAGTTGTCTGTTGAATATTCATAGATCGCTATCTCTGTATTTTTTAATGTTGTCTTGTCTGGAAAAAGCAGGAAACTACACAAAAACTGATTTTAAATATTCCTTGTCCTCCCTTTAACCTTAAGTTAAACCATAAATTATAGGCATTTATTTAATGTTAAACTAAAAAAAATACTCATAGCCCTAAAAGATGGTAAAATGCAGAGCAGCTGTTGAATCAGTTTTACCAATAAAGTGCCCACATAGAGTTGCCTCGGCACAGGATAGCACCAATGCCGGTCTTGAATCTAAAACAGTTGAACTGTCTGAAACTGTTGAATAACAGTGGCTTAGGTTGCAGAAGTGTATGGTGAATAATATCCTCTTAATATCCGAGAGCTGTATTAGAGAATGCTGCTCTTGATCATTGTTCTTCTTGAAGAGTATCCTAGTCCTTTCTTTGATGATTGTGAACCAGCCTGTTTTCTGAATTTGGGGATGTTGGCTTCATAACAGCGGCATTTATCCAATTACAGATCTGCGTGTGTGGTGGCCTCCCCTCCTCAGTCTCCTCAGAAAGGGATGGATAGGTGGAGTGGGATATGTGTTATTATCAGTGATTTGAGGTTCTGTCAGATGCACCTTCTGTGTATGTGTATGTTCACTGCTACACATAGTCCCCCCCCCACCTCCTAGCCTTCTTGCTGCGTCAGGAATTTGATCTGTTTTGGTTATGAATTCTTTTTGTCATTTTCTTGAAGGAAAAATTTATTGAAGGAAAAAAGATGTTTATTTGCTAAGAAAGAGCTGTGCTTTCCAGAAGCACAGACACATAAATATCAGAAACAAGTTAAAAGAAACAGAACCAAGGGCTAAGGTCTATGAAATACTGGGTTTTCCTTCCTTGGAAAGGAATGGACATAATCAAACTAAAGCTTCGCATTTGAGTCTTGTTGAAGCAGCCTTCATGTTTGCTTATTTACTTGCCTTTGACCCCTTCCGCACATGCAGAATAATGCACTTTCAATCCACTTTCAGAATTGTTCGCAAGTGGATTTTCCTATTCCACACAGTAAAATCCAGGTCCAACATGCATTCAAAGTGGATTGAAAGTGCATTATTCTGCATGTGTGGAAGGAGCCTTTGCCTTTCACATCCTTCCAGAGCGGGTTTGAAAACTTTTAATTCTTTCCTTCACAGTGAGTAGGGTTTCTTTTTGCCTGCCCTGAATTATGCTTGAGTTACACATATGCTGCCCTGTACCTTTATGCATTTGTATCAAGTCAGGTATCAGCCATGTTTATTGCCCCAGTCAAAAACTAGTCTCTGGCTCATTCCGCGCATGCAGAATAATGCACGTTCAAACTGCTTTCAGTGCTCTTTGAAGCTGTGTGGAATAGCAAAATCCACTTGCAAACAGTTGTGAAAGTGGTTTGAAAATGCATTATTTTGCGTGTGCGGAAGGGGCCTATGTTTCCGTTACTTGGCAGATGGGAAAACAGTCCACCTTATCCTGCCTTTTTGTTTCCACAAAGGGGAACCAATTTATCTCATTCAAGGGTTTTATTTGCAGAATTCCAGTGTGAAAGCATATTTAAATCTGATGCTGGGGATGAGAGCCATGATATAATTGAAAGAGATGACTCATTTCTCTAATCTGGGGTAATAACAATGTTGTCAGTCAAGCTTACGCCAAATATGAACCATGTTCAGGTATTACATACATACTTACTCCAAATATAAACCATATTCAGGTATTACATACAACCATATTCAGGTATTACATACATAGCTAAGGCTTGAATAATAATTGTCACACAAATGTTGTCTGGAGATTTCACAGTGCAATATCAATAAAAGCAGTTATATGGCTTAGTGGATTTATTTTTTCAAAGGAAAGAATATCTTTATGGTGCAGCCTATAAATATTTATTGCAGGTTCATGCCTCAGAACTACCAGCATATCCTCGCCCTAGCATTTGCTGTCAAAGAGATCAATGAAAATCCACACATCTTGCTAAATCTCACCCTGGGGTTCCATATCTATGACAGCAATTTGAATCCAAGAGTGACATATCGTGCAGCCCTGCAACATATTTCCCCAAGGAACAGATTTGTCCCCAACTACAGGTGTCATATCCAGGACAATGTACAAGCAGTTCTTGAGGATATTAATTCACATGATTCAAAACTTGTTCAATATCTTTTTAGCATTTACAAGATTCCACAGGTAGGCAATTGGGGTAGGATGCACAATTTAACCAGTTATTTACCTGCACCATTACACCTTTTTTACATTATCATGGTCTGATTGAATCTGTTTTATTAATAAGAAAATATGGTGTAAGCATTCCTTGAAAGATTGTTTCCTGCCTTCATACTTCGTCATGCTAATATTCCTCTCTGGAGCAGTTCAGAGTGTATGTTATGAAGAGAACTGTATTTTTTTAAAAAATAAAGCATTCCTTAAATATATTATCAAGATTAATTTAAATACTGTATGTAGTTCATACAACAGTAGATACATTTCTAAATTGATCAAAACTCTCTGAATGGTTCACTTTTACACTAGTAGCCTATTCTGTTTTAAATCATGTAACAATGGTAATTAACAGTGCCTCAGTGCATTAACATCAGCCATTTTCTGGAGATGTGAAAGTAGTTTTTTTGAAAGCAGTGTGTTGTCCTAGCACACTACTAAAGATATTACAGAAGTAGCATCACGTCCAACAATGAGCTCCCACTTCAACAGAGTCATGAAGCAGAATTATAATGAGGAATACTTTGCATTCCTCTTGCCTTCCAACCCCCATAAGGGGAAGTAGGATGTACCCATTGCTTACACTGTGTATGAATACTCATATTCTAGCTTGCTGTGGTTGCTAAAGGAAATAAGAAGCAAGAAACTGCTAATAGTTCTGGGATGTGGTGTTTTGCCCTTTCTCCCACACTGAGAAAGGCCATCATCTGCTCAATAGTATTGCTACTAGGTTGCGGGGGGGGGATCTCTGTTTCTGCCTACTTGGGACATTAAGACATGGGAGCCTTCGTCAAGGGAGTCCACCATTTTGTCAGATTTATAGCATCTCCTTTGAACATTCCCAGACTGGCAATATGGTCCTGAATTCCATGGTAATGTACAGAAGTAGCTGTGAGTTTAGCCTGGTTTAATTGGTCCTGCAAAAAATTATTGTTCATTTGCTGGCTTAAAGAAAAGCTACCTCTACCTTTCATGATATTGTCTGTCTGTCTGTCTGTCTGTCTGTCTGTCTGTCTATTATATGCCTGCCTGCCTGCCTGTTGCATTAGATTATGTTCTGAAACATTTCTTATAGTCCAGATAAGAAATAATTAAATATAACACCGCACCAAACAGTACCTGTTTCATTTTTAAAATCTTTCTTTAGCTTTTGATTGGTTGTGCTCCTCTGATGATGGATAACACACAGCTCCCATTCCTGTATAACATGGACCTGAATAAAACCCAGAAGTACCTGGGAATTCTTCAATTGCTTCTGCATTTCAACTGGACATGGATTGGATTCTTTACTCTGATTGGTGTGAATTTAGAATGGTTCATGCAGACCATGTTCCCCATCTTTTCCCAGCTTGGCATCTGTTTTGCCTTCATGTATTCACAGTCCAGTATGGAAGGCAATGATTATAAGAAAGGCTATCTGAAAAGCTTTTCAAAACTGTATGAAAAAATGATGGGGAGCAGCGCCAATGTAATTATCTTTGACGGACAAGTTCGTGGCTTTATAGTTGCCAGATGTTTGATAGAATTAACACACATTAAATACATGATGCCAAAACCGAAAGGCAAAGTATGGATTGTAACAGCACACATGGAATTAAAAACATATAACAATATGCTAAGCTTGGATGTTCAAATCTTCCATGGAATGATATCAGTTGCCCTTCACTCGAATGAACTTCAGGGATTCCAAGACTTTTTTAAGAGCAGAAAGCCATCCAGTGCGGAGGGAGATGCATTTCTCAAGGACTTCTGGTCATACACATTTCATTGTGGATTTCCAAATTTGGTTCTGGGCAATGTGCATCAGGCTAATTGCACAGGAGATGAGACCCTGAAGGACCTTCCTGCATTAGAAATGAGCATGACTGGCCACAGCTACAGCATCTACAATGCGATCTATGCAGTCGCTTATGCTTTGCAGGCTATGCATTCTTCAAAAGTTCAAGCAAGGATGCAAGGAGAGAGAAGGAAGTTGCTAAATCACCAACCCTGGCAGGTAGCACATTTCTTTTGTAATCTGGAAAGCAACCTTGTCACAGGCATTTGCAGCATTTCTGTTCTTTCTCCTACACTTGAAACAATTGTTTTATATGCATAATGGTGGAGATGAGGTTGACATCACAATAGTACTTCATCCCTGTGATATTTGTTTGTTTATTTGTTTGATTTCTTATGCCACCCACCTCCAGATGGCTCTGGATGGTTTACAATACATAACAGTTCCATAACATAAAAACAATCATATTGGCAGTGATGTACGTACTACCTGTGAGAGAGTTAAAACTCTGAGGATACAGCAGCCAAACTACATGTTACCCCAGACCCCATTTATAAATTGCCATAAGGGTTCAATCCTCACAGCTTTTTTTGCATTTGAAAATGTGACATACCTGATTTGGCCCTCATGCCAACTTTTGAACCTCTAAACTTTTTCTCTAAGATGAAATTGGCAGGTGTTGGTTGGGCCCATGACTACTATAACATGTGGTAGAGACAACAATTACTTGGTCATCAGTAACATTCTTATATTTAAGTTCATTTCCTAGCTCCTTCATAGTTGCCCTCCCCAGTCTCAATCTCCTATATACCAAATATAGAACAATTTCAGTTTCTTCATCATGAGTCTTAAGGTTGTGTACAGTGAGTACTTTTCTCTTGACGTTGAACTGTAATCCTACTTCGTTGCTTTTTGTTTTAACTTTCATTAGTAATCACCTGCAAAGAGGTAAGGGGAAACTATGGCGTAATCTATTACACTGTAGCCTCTGTTAGACAGATATTCCCCTGAGTATTTGAATTTACAGAGCCCATTTAAGTACATCATGTCACAAAATATCCATGTGTTGGCTAACTCCTTGCCTGCATAATTAACAAGGGGGCCTTTCGAATGCCTCAGTTGGGAAAAATTCCAAGGTAGATCTTCAGCATCTAAATCCAATCCCTCAATTAATGCCTGACCATCTACTCCCACTCTAGCATTAAAATCGCCTACCAAAACAGTGTTATTGGAGGGAGAATTTTGTTTTATTTTTGCTATGTAATCCAGCATTTGCATCCATCTTGTATCCTTTTCCACTCATCAGTAGTGTGTGTGTGGGGGGGGCAGATAGACATTTCAAGTCTTCTATATCTTCCGCCAATAAGGTGATGCCATCTGTATATTTCAAATTGTTGTTCATTCCACAAATATTCCCTCCACCATCATCTAAATCTAATCCAGCTTCAATGAGTGGGGCCAGGATTTTTGAACAATATGTGGTTGCCGCTGTGAGAGCACTGACGGGAGCTGGGCAGCATGTGCAGCTCTGGGTGGCAGTAAAAGAATGAAGGTGGATTGTTTTTTGGGGGGGGTGGAAACAGCTTCTGTGCCACTTTCTCTTGCTTCAGGCCTTTCCTCAAGACGTTTGGCGCTCCACGCCGCCAAGAGGCGCGGGAGGCGCAGGGCGAGTTCGCTCGCGATGCAAGTACGCTAATGGGAGAAGCGGAGGCCGGCGATGGCAGGCGGCTCAAGATGGAGTCGCTTCGTTCTTCCTTCAGCCGCATGCCACGCTGCCCTCCCACCCCTGGAGGTCGGAGGACAGTGTGGGCGGGTTGCGACGCCTCGCAGGCTTAATTTGGTGAGGACACCGTAAGTGGGTGGGAGACAGCGTTCTGGCGGCGCTGGGTCGACCGCCAAGGAAGACGCCTTCAACAACAACCCTTTAAAGGGTTGTTGTTTAGGGCGGCTTGACGCCGCCCTGGGGGGAGGGAAGAAGCGTCAGGTCGCCACTGCTGCGTTGCCTTTTTTGGTGCCCCCAGGCCGTCGTAAAACGGCCATGCAGAAGCGGCCTCAGAGATTCTCTTAAAGGATTTTGGGGTGAGTGATTGGGGGACATGCCCAGCTCTGGGGTTGTTAGAAGTGCCCTCACCTCGAGTTGCAAAGGGAACCATGAGTGGTTGGTGCCCTGTGGAACCCATTTGCCATCCCAGGTGACCTCCATCCTGGCTCAGCCAGCTGGCTGATGCAAGGCAGAGGGGGGATACTGACAAGTGGGGTCTCCTGATATTTATCTGCTGACAGGGAGCTTGCCTGATAACTGGGTCTAAGCCCTTTGCTGTGTTAATGCTCTGAAAGCTGCTGTTGCAATAAAGCTGTGGCTGTTTCTCTCCAACTGAAGTGCTTCTTTGGTTATTCTGTGTTACTGGGTCACCCACTCCCCATTTTTCCTCTCTCCGTTAATCCCTGGCTCTGCAATCTTGTTAAGATTTTGATGGACTGTCTATGTTTCGGAATAGCTCTTCTGGCATTCCATCTGCTCCTTGTGAAATGTTTCTCCCATTTGCTCTCAGTGCACCTTGCCTTGCACTTACAAAAACTGTAGATTCTTCTTCAAAAGATTATTTTTGGAACTGGCTATTATAATTATTTGTGCTTCTGAGGTGCTGGAATGCTGCTTTTAGGCTTTTGATTCTGATTCTTTCATTTCTTGCTTCTTGTTTGTCTTCGATAATTTTAAAAGCTTTATTAGTCACCTATGAAGGTTTTTCATTTCTCTTGGCTTCGGAAATAATCTTTGCACATTCTTTCTTGATAATATCTCTGATCTCAAACCGTATTTCTTCTTGTTCTGGTTCACTTGAACTTAGTAATGCAAGTTCATCTGGAATGTTGCTTAAATTTTATTTTGGCCAAATGAATCAATATGAAATATTTATTCTTTTTTTTTTGGTTGGGGAGACACTTGTCCTATAAAATCCAGCTATATGGGAAGAGGCAAATAGACAAAGCATTGAAAAGTCACAAAGGTTTTCAGCTTCTTTGGCTTTCAGCTATCTCTCCTGACCATGTCTGTAGCCAAAGCAAGCTTCAATGGCGACAAGGAAGCCTGAAGGACATTTTACACAAAAGTCCAGCAGAACAGAGTACTGAGTATCACACAACAATGTAACGGAATGTGTAGCAAACAAATACTTCACATGTATTGTCGAAGGCTTTCACTGCCGGAATATGTTTTGCGTTGTATTGAGCAAGGAAAGTGAATATTTCCTGATGCTGTATAGGCTGGCATCTTCAGAGGATCCTCTGAAGATGCCAGCCACAGATGCAGGCGAAACGTCAGGAGAGAATGCTGCTAAAATACGGCCATGCAGCCCGGAAACCACACAGCACCCAAATACTTCACATGCTTTTCTATTTGTAGATTCTAAAATCTTAATCATGTTGGCCCCTTCCGCACATGCAGAATAATGCATTTTCAAACCACTTTCACAACTGTTTGCAAGTGAATTTTGCTATTCCGCACAGCTTCAAAGAGCATTGAAAGCAGTTTGAAAGTGCATTATTCTGCATGTGCGGAATGAGCCACTGATTCTTGAGTCTAATCACCTTAGCATATGCTGTGACAAAACATCCAAAACAAGATAGCAGCTACAATAAACAATGTGTCAGTTTTAACTTGTGCAAATGTATAGCCAGTAGAGTCAGATACAATCTTCAGTCAAAGGCCTGCTGAAAAACAGCAGCCTTATATGTCTTTGGAAGAACTGCCAGCATGTTGTGAAAGGTGGGTCCTGCAACACAGTAAAGGATGGAACAATTGTCACAAATTTCACAGATCTCCTGAGACCTCATGTTTTCCATCAGAGCTTTGTTTCAATGCTTACACTTCTACCCCTCCTGAAATTATACTGACATCTAAATGAAGCATCTAAGTGAAGCACACATTTCTCCTCCTACATACCAATCACTCACTCTCTCTCCACTCCTTGGCTCCTTCCGCACATGCAAAATAATGCATTTTCAAACCACTTTCACAACTGTTTGCAAGTGGATTTTGCCATTCCGCACAGCTTCAAAGAGCACTGAAAGCAGTTTGAAAGTGCATTATTCTGCATGTGGGGAATGAGCCCTTGTTTTTTTCATTCTCACTTATTTTTGATTGCAAGCTTCTCAGAGTGGGTGCACCATCATTGCAGTCATTAACTTCAGTGTAGAACAATAGTGTTAAATATCTTTATTTACTGGACGACATCAATAAATACACTTGCCGTCCAGTTCAAAAGGCAATCACTTGTATTGTGCTGCTTACGACCATATTGAAATGATATCACTTTCTTAATTTCCTTCCATGCCATCTGACAAAATATTCCCCCTCCATTTAAATACAAGCCTGTTTGCTAAGTAGATTCAAGCCTGCATACACAGAGGCTCATTCCGCACACGCAGAACAATGCACTTTCGAGCTGCTTTCAGTGCTCTTTGAAGCTGTGCAGAATAGCAAAATCCACTTGCAAACAGTTGTGAAAGTGGTTTGAAAATGCATTATTTTGCGTGTGTGGAAGGGCCCAGAGTGAAAAATAATGATATGCACCATCCTTTAAAAAGTCATATTCGTTAGTAGATTTAAATATAGGAAATGGTGGCTGTTGCTTTTGTTTTTGTAATAAAGAGGCAGACTTTTTTATTTTTCAATGTAGCTCCATCACTTTTTGAGAAACATCTCATTTAACAACAGCGCTGGAGATAAGATTGTCTTTGATCACAATGGAGAATTGACAGCAGGACTTGACATTATCAACTGGGTAACATTTCCAAACCGATCTTTTGTTAGAGTGAAAGTGGGAAAGATCCACGCCCAGGCTCCTTTACAGCAAGCACTTCAGCTAGATGAAGAATCCATGGTATGGCACCCCCGATTTCACCAGGTAGGACTGCAAACCAGCCTCTTTAGGATACAGGCTACTGTGGAATAGCAGGGTGTGTGGGTTCAGGGAGGATCTCTCATCATTGTTTGGAAACAACCAACAACTTATGGCATGATGTAAGCTCTTATAAGACATAAGAATTTCAAGCCATTGTATTGTCGAAGGCTTTCAAGGCCGGAATCACTGGGGTGCTGTGTGGTTTCCAGGCTGTATGTCCATGTTCTAGCAGCATTCTCTCCTGACGTTTCGCCTGCATCTGTGGCTGGCATCTGTGGCTGGATGCCAGATCCTCTGAAGATGCTAGCCACAGATGCAGGCGAAACGTCAGGAGAGAATGCTGCTAGAACATGGACATACAGCCCGGAAACCACACAGCACCCCATTTCAAGCCATTGTTCCAAGACTAAGGCTTGGTTCTTTTGGTTTAGGTACAACCTGTTTCTTTATGCAGTGAGAATTGCAGTCCTGGATATAGAATAACAAAGAGGGAAGGGGAGCCCTTCTGCTGTTATAACTGCAGCCAATGTCCAGAAGGGACAATCTCTGATCATCAAGGTAAGAGATGTACACTATAGATTCAGATCTGTTGGCAATACACTTAGAGGAATGTGCCTATAACAGAAAGAAAATGTAAAACATAGAAAAGAGGATTAGATGACAAGTTACAACGAAACTGCGAGCTGGCAGCAAACATTATAGGCACATGGAATACACCACTCAGTTCCATACTGGTTTCTTATTCTAACACTGTATCAAGGAAGAATACACACTCAGCTGGCAATGCACAGTTGCCCTCTAATGTAGATGGCAGAAAAATGTACTGTATGTTGAGAGATGCAGAAAACCCAAATGAAAATAAGTTTACAAATAAAGTTTGCAATCCGATGGAGAACTCCTTTGAGTAACAAAACCCTCTTTTAAAAAATGTTTGACGATATTTCTCATTGTTTGCAATCAACTTGCAATCTGGCTGATGTTCTCCAGTATTAGATATTAGTTATGCAAAACGTATTCCAGCTGGTTTGTTTAATTTATGAACTGAGCTCAATTTCTATTAAGTTTAGTGCACAAATAAATGAACAATATGGGCAGTTTGCTACACTTAAAAGACTCTTCTTCTTTTGCAGATATGCCTGACTGTTTCCAATGCTCACTTGGACATTTTCCACACAAGAACCAGAGCTATTGCATTCCCAAGATGATCACCTTCTTGTCTTATGAAGAACCTTTGGGAGCTGTTTGTCTTTTTGTTGCTCTGACTCTGTCTTTCACCACAGTCTTAGTACTTGGAATATTTATAAAGCACCACAGCACACCCATTGTGAAAGCCAACAACAGTAAGCTGACATACACTCTTCTCAGTGCACTTCTGCTCTGCTTCCTCTGTGCCCTGCTATTCATTCGCAAACCTGGAAAGATAATGTGTCTCCTTCGCCAAACTGCCTTTGGCATCATTTTCTCCATTGCAGTTTCTTCCGTGTTAGCAAAAACGATCACAGTGATTGTGGCTTTTATGGCCACGAAACCTGGAAGCCAGATGAGGAAATGGGTGGGGAAAAGGCTGTCTGTTTCCATTGTTCTTTCCTGCTCTTTGATTCAAGTTGGTATTTGTATCATTTGGCTAGTAAATTCTCCTCCTTTCCCAGATGTTGACATGAATTCAATGGCAGAAGAAGTTGTATTAGAATGTAATGATGCTTCTCCTACTATGTTTTACTGTGTCTTGGGCTATATGGGCCTCCTGGCTAGTGTGAGCTTCCTGGTGGCTTTCATTGCTAGGAAGCTACCCGACAGTTTCAATGAAGCCAAGTTCATCACTTTCAGCATGCTGATCTTTTGCACCGTTTGGTTATCCTTTGTTCCAGCCTACCTGAGTATCAAAGGGAAATACATGGTGGCTGTTGAGATCTTCTCTATCTTAGCCTCCAGTGCTGGCTTACTGGGCTTTATCTTTTCCCCCAAATGCTACATTATTGTGCTTAGACCTGAACTGAATCACAGAGAGCAGCTAATAAGGAGAAATCAATGAACTTGTTGGATTCACCTGAGTTATATTGTAGTTTCATAGCAGTGGAATAATTGCTTAGAAGTGTAAACATTGACTCTTCCTACCACCACTATTGTTAAATAACTTTTCAGAGTCCAAAGTTCCCTCATTTCCTGAAGTCTAAATGGACAGTTCAGAATATACTTATGCTTTTGGTGGTTTGAATGCATGGATATGAAAATTTATATACACAGTTACTCCACTTTTCCTCAAACAATAGATCACAGATAAAATGGGAAAAACAGAGGGAAACTAACAGAGAAAAATCAGTGAAGAATTTGTATCATGACTAACTGAAGTGTATAAAGTGTTCATGAAAATTTTTCCTTATATGGAAGAGAGGGATTCCCTTGCATTCATTTTAAGAACATAGGAACACAAGTTGCTGATTAAATGGATGTATGAATATTTTATGGTGCAATATCAGTTATTCTGTTACCTGAAATGGTGGTAGTCTATCCCTTTTAAGGTGAGTGAATTAGCAAGAGTAAACTCTTTGACTCAGCAAAAGGTCAGGCTAGCTTGAGATCTTTGTTGCCTATGTGTAACAAGGTAAGCTTTTGCAAGGCAATCTGCAGGAGAGCAAATAAAGTTTAACAAATTTTATTAAGAGATAATTGGGGCCCAAAAGCATGCAATGATCAAGGCAGCAGATCACACACACACAGTCCAAGGATATTTGCAGTGTTGAGTGGATAGGTATGAAATAAATGAAGGGAATTGGGGAGTAAGAGTTATTGTCACTTGGATTTTGGAGCGGAATAGTCTAATGAACAGAGCTGAGTGACCCACATTTAGAAGAAAGGACAATGCATAATGGGACAATATCAACAGATAGAGAGGTATCCAGAGATATTGAACACTGACTACTGGGAGAGTGGACAAAAAGGGACTCTCAGGGTTATGCAGTGTTGCCCTTAATCTCTCAGGGCAAGGAGGAGTCCTGCCTTTCTGGGGTAAAAGAAAAGATAGACATCTACCTGAATGGTTTGAGTCATTAATCGTATGGATGAGGCATTAGCTTGATGGACCACGCTTGGGAATGCCTGAAGGTGGGAAGGAACTGATGAAATTACAGTTTCTAAAAAAATGACAATGCAAATGAGGTCATTGTTGAAGAGAGATGAAACAGAGGATGAAGTTTCTGGGTTAATGCCCCACTGGCAGGAGAACTTGAGGCAAATACATTAACTGTCTTCATGGGTGGATAGTCCACGACTGGAGATGGGAAGTGAAAGCTTCCAAGGCAGAGGTATATCTAGGGAAATGTAGCCCTTTGCAAAATCTGAGTTTTTCACAGAGGTGAGGGGGTAGTTTGGGAATAAGATAGGTAACTGTGAAAAGGGTAATATCTGCCTCTCTTGAAGAATAAAGATCCAGAAACAGAGTCCAACGCCTGCATTGCGGCAGCCAAATGGTTATCCTGCGTTCGAAGTCTCCAAATCTCGGTCTCAAAAGCGCCGAAGTAACACTGAGCAAAACCGGCAGCGTTAACAGCGCTATTCACTGCGTGTTCCAGTTTTCAGCCATGACAAAAGAGTTCAATCTTCCATGACAAAGGGAACACTTGTCCTCCAGGAGACAACAATAGGATGGATGTTGAACTTGGCTTAGTGACTCAAAGCTGGGAAACATTAAGGCTGTTTCCGCATGGGCAAAATATGGCGGCCTGGGGACGGCAAAAATGCTGTCCCCAGGCTGCCATTCGCACAGGGGGCGCAGCTGCATCGCAGCCGCGCCGCCTTCGCAACGCCCACCCGTCCCCACGCCGGCATTTTCCCAAAGCGCTGGGAAGCGCTCTTGTTGGGGAAATGCCGGCTGGAAGCTGCTGCCGTGTGAACGGCATGCTTCCCGGCGCTTCCCCCCCACCTCCTCGCTTCCCTGCCCAGCTCTCAATATTGTGCTGCGCCTGGGGACACGCCCCTCTGCTCTGCTTAATCTGGAAGCAGGCGCACAGGGCAGGAAAGGCGTGTTCCCCAGACCTCTCAAAGCATGCCGGAGGGCCGGAGAGCAGGCATGCGACTGTATGCGACGGGCGCTCGGTTCTAAATCTGGGTCCGTCCGTGCGATCTGTCCCATAACATCGGGTCAGCGTCGAGTACGCTGACCCGGCCTCTTCCGCATTCGTGCAGAAATGGCCTTAGTGATTGATTAGATTTAGGGTGGAATTGAGGAAACCACAATTCTAGGGATATTCCAATTCAAAGTGAGGTAGTGGTTCCCAAGACTAAGGCAGAAGGACTGATGGGATTAGAGAAGAAAGAATTTGGTAATTACTGATACAATCAAATCTGACAGTTTTGATTGTATCAGTCTATCTGGCACTTCACATATCTTTTGTGAAGAAGAAAGTAGGTAATCTGAGTACAAGTGCTTTTTTTTAGGGCTTGGCCATTGCTCTCCAGATAGGAAAGATGTAATTGGCTGTTTTTCATTCCAGTGGGGGACCAAGGAGTTTGTCCATACATACCCTTTTCCTATACACAACACACAGTACAAAGCTGGAGATGGAATCCATTTTAACCTGTATTGCCAGAGTACCTTCACGGAGGACTGGGGAAGCACTGCTTTCCTGCCTCACCACTGGTCGGTCTTGTAACAGTATGACCCTATTTGAAAATCATTTTTTTTTACACATTGAAAAACAAAACATCTTGCTCAAAATTTAACTGAATTTTCCTTTAGACAACTCAATACAGTGCTGGAGATGGCATCCATTTTAAACGGAAACGATTTCATCATACATTTTACACATTTAAAAACAACACTTGTTCCTCAAAATTCAACTGACAGTTGAGAATTTGGTCCCCCCTGTAATTACCAAAGGGCTATAATTAATTCTCTTGCTTCTTAAATTCTCTGTGGAGAACAAGCAGCCAGGAGCAGAACTGGTTAGGACAACAGTGGCAAGAGATAAATGTTCCTGTTTGTTTTAGAACTAGCAACAGGCTGAGGTCTACTGAGGAGATTGATTCTACTTTATGATTAAACTCCTGACTTCACTCCTATCAGTGCTAGGCTGATCCCTGGTCAGTGTAATGGAATCATGGAAACTATTGATTATCTTCTTGTAAAACAGATGGCACAAACTGAACAATAGAAAGTGTTACAGCACCACCATAGTAGCGTTTCTTCTATAAATTCAACCAGTTATCAGAAACAAAGTTTGCAACTGGGATGCTGATCTTAGTGATGGTGGCGTTACTGGTTTTCAGTCGTGTTGTGGGAAAGGTTCCTGTTTCTCAATGCGCTGCTGTGGATAGCTCCCCCATTCTTCGTATGTACCTTCAGCCAGGAGATCTTATCATTGGAGCCATTGTATCTCAGACACTTATTGCCTCCATTCCGAATGACTTCAAGTGCCAATTACATGGGATGCTATATGAAGAGATTGTGTATGTTAATTTAAGACTTCTTTTTGTTATACCATGTGCACACTTTCTACTTTCTACCTGAATAATCATATAGGTTACCTTCACATGTTTTCGTTTCCATTCCTAGAGATTGGGTCAGACCCAGATCAGCATCACCATTACATACGTCATTCAATTTATTACATTAATATTAATCAATATGATTATATTGACAGAGTTCAAGCTAGATAAGTTTGTTTAATCCAGTTTTCATTTGAATATACATAGATACCTATCTCTATATTTTTAAATATTCTTTTCTCTGGAAAAAGCAGTAAACTGCACAAAAATTGATTTTAAATGTTCCTTGCCCTTCCCTTAACCATTAGTTAAACCATAAACTAAAGGCATTTGTTTAATGTTACACTAAAAAAATATTCTCATAGCCCTAAAAGATGGTAAAATGCAGAGCAGATATTGAATCAGTTTTATAAATAAAGTGCCCAGTTAGAATTTTCTTGGCACCGGATAGCACCAGTGCTGGTCTTGAATTTAAACAGTTGAATAGTCTGGAACTTTGTTCAATAAGAGTGGCTTAGGTTGCAGACATGTAAGGTGAACAATATCTTCTTAACAGCAGAGAACTGTATTGGAGAATTCTTTGTTCTTTGTTCATCCTTTCTTTGATAATTGTGACTCAGCCTGTTTCCTGAATTTGGGGATGTTGACTTCATAAAGTGGTATAAATCCATAATACAAAGCCTCCCCTCCTTAGTCTCATCAGAAAGGGATGGATGGGTGGGATGGGATATGTGTTTGTGTGGTCTGGAATCTCTGAGCCTTCCTCTACCACTTGTTATTGGGCAAGCCATTTC